>NW_027459927.1:0-50655 GCF_025594145.1 Primulina tabacum | reverse complement strand
AAGTAGCAGGGTCAGATACCCTAACATCCCGCGCAAGATCGGCCGTAAACCCACCAGGAAGTGCATCAGCTTGGCTCTGGCATCATTCGCGATCAGGGGCACAAAGTGACAGCCCCTCTCGAACTTACGGATGAACTCCGTAACCGTCATATCCCCCTGCCTCAGACTCATGAACTCGGTGGTCAGCCTGGTGCGAACCTCCTCAGCAAAATACTTGGAGTAGAAAACTTCCGTAAAGCGGGTCCATGAAAGTGTAGCCAAAGTCAAGGCTACCGAAGCTCCTTCCCACCAGCGGGCGTCTCCAGTGAACAGGTAGGTGGCACATCGGACTCGGTCTGCGTCTCCCAGCTCCATAAACTCGAAGATAACCTCGAGGGATTTGATCCATCCCTCGGCAACCATGGGGTCAGATGTCCCAGAGAATTCCTTCGGGCGCATCTTCATGAATCGCTCGTAAACGGCCTTGGCCCTGTCGGCCTAGTCACCACCGCATTGTTCCCCGCAAACTGTGCGAAGAACTGTGTCATCCCAGCTAGCATCTGGGCACTCATGTCCGGTGGGGGCGGTGGAGGAGGTGGTAAGTCTCCCTCCGGTCTACGCTCCTCCCTGTCCTCTCGGCGAGGCTCCTCCTCTCTGTTGCGCTCTAAAATGCGTCTAGGGCATACTGTTCCAACGTAACCCATACGTAACTAACATGCATAATTCATAATTTATTTTAAATGAACACTGAAGTACTGAAAATCTGGAAGCATGCTGACAAAATAATTCATGCTTTAACTAAAATGCTGAACAAAATGCTGAACTGAAAAACTTACAGACCGAAGACGTGACTTCGTGAGCTTCTCGCAGTCAGTAGTAGTGAAACCCTATACAGAACCACCGCTCTGATACCAATTATAAAGTGCCCTAGAACTTCTTGCTTGAAAATTTGCGGAAAATTAAAAATTTTCTTTTTAAAAGAAGTTAAATGGCCTCATTATAAAATCACTGGTGAATCAAGTTCAATATTTCAAAATATTGCAGCGGAAGAAAATAAAGTTTGCCAAAAATCACAATTTAAAAATATCCAACGACTGATAAAATGTTTGCGGAATAAAATAACAACTGCTGCTCTGAGGTCCTCGGGTGCCACTACTGCCGACCCAAGCTGGCTCACTGGTTCCCACCCTCGGCCCTGGCCTCATCAGTACCTACAACAATCAAGTCTAGTGAGCCTAAAGACTCAGCATGCATATATCGCAGTAACGAGTAAAAATCTGAATTAAAATATGCATGAGATAACATATCCTGTCCTGAGGCATGCTGAAAATAATCTGTACTGATCAATTATAATACGTGCATAACTGAACTGATAATCAGTAAAAAAAATGTTTGCTCCTTGGAGCCTATACTGAAGTAACTGGTAAAATTTTCTGTTGAGATTATGTTTTACGCTTGTGGCCACTGCACTAAGCTGAACTGATCGGTAACTGGCTACCCCGGAGTCTGAAACTGAACTGAGCTGGCCGGTCACTGGCGACCGGGTGGTACCAAACTGAACTGAGCGGTCACTGGCGACCGTATAAAATAACACTCCCACATAGTGAATGAACCACAAGCCATATCGCATAAATCTCAAAAATAATCATTTTCTATTTAATGCACGTAAAATAATTAACTGGCATAATGAAAATGTCCCGTAATTTTACCAACTGGATTGGATTGGATCGTCCCCAGGCTCGCTGCAACCTAACTGTGCCATGAAAAAATATGCAATAGCTTAAACTTGACCAACTATGCAATTTAGTTCAAAAGATGCACTATGACGCCTAATGACTTCGCATTTAATCATGACTCCGAGCCAACCTGAACCGACACCAAACCGACGTATAGTCATGATTAAAATACGCTGAAAAATCATAAAATAATGCTCCTAAAATGATAGGGTCGAAATCTAGGTGGAATGGAAGCCAAAACACGAAACGCTCTTTCGGGAGTCAATTTGGCACATCGCAACGTAAATTCTCGTACGACCTCAAAAATGATCCGAATCACAAACGGTCAAAAACATGACCTTCCCAACTCAAAGGGGCACTGTCCAGTCCAAGTCCATAGGCTAAAAGCCAACCGAGAACTCGAACGAGCCACCGAACCGACACATCAACTTGCTGTAAAATTCCAGCAACTGTACCATTGCGTAACTTGTGTTGTTTTCGAGACTACCGGCCATTGGAGGCATGAACCACCACCGAGACTCTTACCAACATCCCAAGGAGTGATTTGAACCATGGCTAAGGGCCCTAGGCCAGCCACAATCCGCTCACACCATAACTCAACCGAAACTCCAACCGAGAACCAACGTGCATGCGTGTGTAGTGTTTTGCTTTGATCGATGTCTTGCGTCGTTCCAGTGGCCATTTGATTGACCATGGCACGATCTAGACATCTAAGAGCATGGTATGAACCGTGGCTATGGGCCATAGGCCAACCAAGATCCATACCAAGCAACCCAAAACCGAAATGCATATACTGAAATTTGAAGGGGCCGAAGGGACATGGGGCTGTTGTGATGTTTTTATTAAAACCGAAGAGCCATGGACCCCACCAAAAAGGGCGACTTAGTCACGTCTTAGACATGCTAGGGGAGTGATCTAACCAAGGCTATAGGCCCTTGGGGCAGCCAAGATCAGATCCTTCCTCCTTGCCATCAAAACTGAATTTCGAAACTCATAATGGACCAAATGAGAGGTTGCTGTCCATTTCTGAATTTCCAGCAACCAGGGGCTTGAACGAACGACAAATCTGATCCTAATGCATCCTATTACGTGTATAGATGTCGCCTTGGGAGCCTGGAATCAAACCAATCACCTGAAACAACAAAACTCAGAAAAACGTGAAGCTTGTCATGAAAGGGCCGAAATCTGCATGCATTATTTTCTGAAAGTTCTATGATGTATTTCGGTTTTTGCATGATAAAACATGATCATGTACTGAAAAATAATTGATAATATGACTTGATTGAGGTTTGAAAGAAATCTAGACATGCCTGGTTTCGTTTCGAAAGAAAACGAACGAAACGACGACGACGCGGCACGGAGGAGTGGAACGCTACTCTTGTTCTTTCTAGTTCTCGATTTTTCTCCCTTTCTCCCTAGCTATTACTCACATTTTTTCTACTGAAAAGGGGTCGATTTCGGTGGGGAGGGAGTGTGGGTGGTTATGAGGGGTGAGGAGGATGGTGCAAGATATAAGGATCATATCAAGACCAAGTCTTCATGCATTTGAATTTTGAATTTGAATTGCTATCAAATGATCTCTTGGGTGATTCTAGAGTATAGTGGCCGATTTCTCTCTTGTTTCTAGACTAGGATATGTCCACTAATTAATTACATGGTGCTCCCAAAAATCCTAGATTTATCCTACTAATTACATGCAAAGAAATGGTCAAAGTTGATGAGTTGGCAATTGAATCCTCTAGTAACCAAGGGGTGGCCGAAATCTACTAATAAAATGAATGTGGAGTGTTGTTTATTTACTAGATTAATAACTCTAAAAAGTCTCACTAATCCCTTAATTAATTTATTGAATAAATCCTTAATTAAGTAACTCAAATGAGCTTATTTTCTACTCACCTCAAGTTGCATAAATAAATCCCCAAATCTCCTTATTAACTTAAATTAACTTACTTGCTAGCTAATTAACTTCTGGAAATATTTCTCAAATTCTAAATTCTATCTCAAAACTCCAACTCCAGTCCGGCCTCACTGAAATAACTGAAATGATAAAAATCAAACCACTGCAATGAAATAATAAAATAATTAACTTCAAACAAATGCATTTAAAATCATGCGATGAAGTCAACTAAATTTTAAAAATCTAGAATTATGCATGGCTTATACGTCTACTGATTTACGGGTTCTACAGTTGAAGACTTTGTGGTGTATACAGATGCTTCGAAGAAAGGTCTCGCTGCTGTGTTGATGCAGCGAGGCAAAGTCATGCTTATGCTTCTCTTCAATTGAAGAATTATGAAAAGAACTATCCGACTCATGATCTTGAGTTGGCAGCCGTTGTTTTTGCTTTGAAGATCTGGCGACATTATTTATATGGCGTGAAATGTGAGATTTTCTCAGATCATAAAAGTCTTAAGTATCTCTTTACTCAGAAAGAACTTAACATGCGTCAAAGAAGGTGGTTAGAACTTGTGAAGGATTATGATTGCATTATTAGTTGCCACCCAGGAAAAGCGAATGTGGTTGCTGATGCATTGAGCCGAAAGTCAGGTCTTCAATTGGGTTCTATGATTCAAAAGCCTCTATTTTGGATTTGCAGAGAAGTGAGATCGCATTGGTTGATGAAGGTACGATCGCTCGACTTTCAGCCTTAGTTATTCGACCGACCTTTGATTGACAGAATTAAGCATGAGCAACAGTTGGATACTTTTTGTGGACTTGAGAGCAAAGGCAGAGAAGAAGGGGAATTGAGTTGGGATTTAACAGTGATGGCCTGATACATTTCAAGGGCCGTATTTTTGTTCCTGTTGGTGAGGCTATTCGTCGTGATGTTTTGACGGAAGCTCATACTGCACCCTATTCAGTACATCCAGGGGGGCACCAAGATGTATCAAGATCTTCGTCAACTGTATTGGTGGCAGTATGAAGAACGATATAGCCTAGTATTTATTTCTAAATGCTTGACTTGTTAGCAGGTAAAGATTGAGCGCCAACGACCGGCAGGCTTATTGCATCCTACCTATACCGCAATGGAAGTGGGAACACATCACTATGGATTTTGTTGTTGGTTTGCCAGAACTCAAAAGGGCTCTAATTCTATTTGGGTGATTGTGGACGATTAACCAAGTCATCTACATTTTCCTCCCTGTCAAGACGACATATTCTATGACTCAATATACAGAGACGTATGTCCAAGAGATTGTAGACTTCATAGGATACCCGTGTCGATTGTTTCAGAACGTGATGCAAGGTTTACATCTGAGTTTTGGAAATTCTCCATAGAGTTTTGGGTACAAAGTTGGCCTTTAGCATTGCCTATCATCCTCAGAGCGATGGGCAATCAGAGAGAGTTATAAAGATTTTGGAGGATATGTTGAGGACCTGTACTATTGACTTTCCTGGTAGTGGGATTCGAAGTTACCTCTTGTCGAGTTCACATATAATAACAGCTACCAGTCATCGATTGGCATGGCACCATATAAGCATTATATGGTAGGAAGTGTAGATCACCTTTATATTGGGACGAAGTAGGAGAAAGAAAGATGTTGGGACCCGAGTTGGTTCAACAAATGGTTGATGTGGTCGCACTGATCAGACAGAGAATGAAGACAGCAATCCCTCGACAGACAAGTTATGCAAATGTTCGAATAAGGCCTTTGGAATTCAATGTAGGTGACAATGTGTTTGTTTAAGATAGCTCCCCTCAAGGGAGTTATGAGGTTTGGAAAGAAGGTAAGTTGATGTCCTCGCTATATTGGACCTTTCGAGGTTTTGGATAGGATTGTTGAAAGAGCGTATCGATTGGCTTTGCCACCGGATTTGGATCGAGTTCACAATGTCTTCCATGTTTCAATGTTACGGAAGTATTTGTCCAATCTATCCCATGTTCTTCGACACGAAGCATTGGATCTTTTGCCTAATCTGAGCTATGAAGAAGTGCCGGTTCAAATTATTGACCGCAAAGTTAAGGTGCTGAAGAACAAAGAAATTGGCTTTGTTAAAGTTCTTTGGAGGAATCATGTGATTGAAGAGGCTACATGGGAACCAGAGGAAGAGATGAGACAACGTTATCCAGATTTATTTTGAAGTAAGCAAATTTCGGGGGACGAAATTTTTTATAAGCGGGGGAGATGTAATATCCCTACCTTTTATCTTTCTATTGTCAATGATGTTATTCTATGGTTGGTGTTATGGATATATGGTTAAGTATTATTGATCATGGTTATTTTATGGTTAGGAGTATAGTTGATGGAAGGGTTGGTATTGCATGTTATAGCATCAATATGGTTATTGCATTGTATTCATGGTTATTTACTGTATGGTTTTGGTTATGGTTAAGTCGATGGTTGTGTATTTTGAGGAGTTGTTGTGTCATGAAGGTATAATGTTGGGAGTTGGATTGATGGTTTGGATGGTTTGAGCCAAATTGGTAATTGGGGTGCAGAAACGATATGAAAATTTTGGTATCTGTTACGGTTTTTAGCATAATGAATGGGATATTGATCCAAAGGGCATGAGGCCAATTGCATTAGAAAGCTAAGATCCAAGGCTACAACTTTCTTGTTTTGAGTTTGGTTCAAGGAGTTGAGGAAGATGATTCAAAAGTGTCCCAAAGTGTGTCGTGTGTTCATTGTTCCTGCACTGACACATGTTGGAGAATGGGCATAAATTTTTACTCAGACCTCTAAATGACCTGAAATTTGGGGAGCTTCAAGAAAAGACATAGGGATACAACTTTCATGTTTACCACTTTGGCTAATTCGCAAGAAATATTGCAGTTTTTGTCCCTGGCAGTGGGTAGACGGACCCCTACACGGGGTCCGGGTCTTGCCATGAAAAATGAGTGATTTCCCGAGTGTACACGGACCTTTACATGGAGGGAGGCACGGGGTCTGTGTATTTGGCGTAGAAAACATATTTTTAAGAGTTTCTAAGCCAATAAGTTAGTCATTTCTCTCTTCCCTCTTGCAACCAACGACTTAGGAACTAGGGTTCTTCATTTCTTCACTTAATTCCTTTCTTTCAAAGGTTTGAATCTTCAAGTTGGAGGTGTGATCTTCATATCCTCAAGAGCAAGTAACCAAGGTAAGGGAATTTATCTTTTGGGTATTTGGTTGAAGTGAAGGAATGGTGGTTTAAGCTTGAATGGTAATTTATAGGTTGAAGATGTGAAGTTAATGGTATAATCTTGATCTTGTGTTGTAGATCAACCACCAAGAAGCTATCACAACAAGTTCTATTGGTTGTAAGTGGGATTTTTCCTTGAATGCATCTCATGGCCTATATGTATGATGAATGATGTTGTTACTGTTCTAGCTCCTTTAAATCCATTGATTATATACTTGTTATGTAATGATTCATTGATTGAAAGAAAAGGAAAGGAATTTTGATGTCAATTGTTAAGAAGGAGCTAGTTCTAATTACATGCACACCACATGTTTGATACAATGATTCAATGGTTCTTTTTATGACTTGATAGTTATATGGTGGTGGTGGTGCTTCTAGCACTTCTAAACCCACATAACGGAAGTTGATCAACATTTAACATGTACAGTGACTGATTTTGACTGAATGTACATGTATACCATCGACAGATGACTTATCAATGCCATACAAGGAAATGAAAAGAAATGGTTGATAGAATGCCATCTTATAATTGTTATCTATATATTCCATTGAACGATGGCATTTCCTATGGTTCTATTGTAATGATTCCTTTCTTTACACTATTGTATATGTAATTGTTATTGAAAGTTCCACTTACTGAGTTTTGTAAACTCATTCCAGTTATGTCATGTGATGCAGGTAAAAAGGAATAGCGATATATGTGTCGAGGCATGGAAGGTGCATGTGCCAAAGTTTGGAGAATTATATTTTGTTAAAATGGTTTTGAATATTGCACCTTGGTTCATGTTTTGAATAAGAAAATTATGTCACATCTTTTGTCAAACACTTGGTATTTATGGAGATGGGATTTATGTGTATTTTGGATAGATTGTTTGTGGTAATGTTTATTCTGTTTGCTTGGGAATATTTGATAAATCTATATTTATGTGCAAACCTTGCCAAAATTTTATTAATTATTACTTTTCTCCAAATCTTTTATAAGGCTTCCGCATTATTGCATTATAGTTTATTGTCATGGGTTAAGGGTGTTACAGAAAACAATGACAAAGCTATCAAAATACGGCTTGAACACCTGGTTCATAAGATCCATGAAGACTGAAGGAGCATTAGTCAGATCGAACGACATAACAAGAAATTCGTAACGACCATACCTGGTCCGAAAAGCCATCTTAGGGATATCAGACTCCCTAACTTTCAACTGGTAATAGCCAGATCGCATATCAATCTTCGAAAACACTGTAGCCCCCTGCAGCTGATCAAAAAGATCGTCTATTCGCGGCAACAGATATTTATTCTTAATCGTCACTTTGTTGATTTCCCTATAATCATTGCACAGCCGCAAAGTCCCGTCTTTCTTCTTGACGAAAAGAATCGAAGCTCCCCAAGTGAAAGAACTCGGCCGAATAAAACCTTTATCCAATAGATCCTGCAACTGCGTCTTCAATTCTTTCATCTCTGTCGGGGCCATTCTGTACAGAGCCTTGGAAATGGGAACCGTCCCGGGGACTAAATCGATCACAAACTCTACATCTCTGTCCGACGGTAAACCCGGCACATCATCCTCAAATACATCAGGGAACTCTCTCAAAACATCAATATCATCAATATTCAACTTCAAAATTCTATCCATATCAACAATCGAAGCCAAAAACCCATCACAACCTCTACACAACAACTTCTTAGCGTCAAGAAAAGAAATAAAAGGAAGGACCAGCGAAGTACCTGCACTGGCGAGCATACCTTCCTTATTTCCATCATCTGAAAATTCACCGTCTTAGCAAACGCAATCAATCACTGCACGATAGGTTGATAGCCAATCCATGCCAAGTATAATATCAAACGCAACCCATCGGAATAACAATCAGATCGCATAAACCACTCGTTCATCAATTTGAACAGAACACGCATACACAATAGACGTCGGGCATAACACATCTCCAGAAGGCAATACAACATTAAACTGGAGAGGAAGAACAGAAGGAACTAACCCAAATATCTCAAAAATTGTTCAGACATAAAAGAATGAGTAGCACCTGTATCAATCATGTCGTAGCTACTCTGCTTGAAATTAAGATAGTGCTGGAGATCACAGAAGAATCAGGGTTTATACCTTCCTTCGTCGTGGTGAAGATGCGACCCTGCACCTTCTCTTTACTCCATCCTCTCGGACAGTCCTTGGTGATATGGCCTATAGTAACCTCATCGGTAGCACGCATGAGTACCAAACCTGCACTCACCCCTATGATGCCTACTGCACTTGGGACACACGGCTTATCTGAATCAAATGGGACTGTCGGTGCTTTAGAAATCGGCTCTATCTTGCCTTTCCCCTTGAAACTGGCTTTCCCTCTTTGGCTCAAACCTTGACCTCTTTGAGCAATAGCCTGCTGCCTCGCCTATCTTTCTCTAGCAATGTCTTTCTCATCTTGCTCGGCTAGCAATGCCTTAGCCACAATCTCTTTAAATGTCACCGCCTTAGACATATTGATGTCCCTCCTGATCTCTGCTCGAAGTCCTCTAATGAAATGAGCACCCTTGTCTTTGTCATTGGAGGCAATATAGGGGGCAAACAGACAACCCTCCGTGCTTCCTGCAAACTCAGGCGGATCCATCCTCTTAAAAGCAGTAAAGATCTCATCAGTTCCAACTGCTTGAACAACTTGGCCTCTCCCTTAGCCTCTACCTTGACCTGAACCTTGCAAACGGAGCAACTGTTGAATCTGTTCACTGTGAACCTTAGCTTGCTCTTTCAGTAATTTTCCGAACTCATCGACAACTCTCGATGAGGAACTATCCTCACCCTCTGAAGATTTTCTCTTAGGAGGCATTAAATCCTACAATGTGCTCACATAATACATATCAACCAATAACAATAAATAGATGTAGAAGAAGACATACCCGTACTGTTGAAAGTAGACGAAGTCTATGCATCGGTCCAAAGAACGTTGCTCTGATACCACTAAATGTAACGCCCTCGACTGATTTAATAAAATAACACAGCGGAATATTAAAAATTTACTTGGAGAGAAGAAGGATTTAAAATTTTCTTTACATAAAAATATTTACAATCAAAAGTATATACATGATCACTAAAGAGTTGCATCAAAATACAAAATATCGTTTTGATCATGTCAAAATCCTAGAAAAATATCTTCTTCTTCCTTCCAGCTCTTGTATGCATATGACCCCGGCTCCAATCAACGTCCCCGGCTCGTCACTCTTATCTGCATCACATAAATAACCCGAATGAGTATAAAACTCAGCAAGTGAAACTCTTACATAACAATCTGTACATATCATACTCTGTAAACATGACTTTGAAATCATTAAATACCATCTAACTCTTAAACATGAATAATATAGTAAACATGAACATAACGATGGTATTTCTCTTTTCTCTGATGGATTGATATTTCAATAGTATCTCTGTGTCTGTAACCTTTATCCCATCGATATAAATCGATTACTCTGTTGGGATATAAGCCTATGGTCGTTGATCAACTAATTGCATACAATCTCTGACTATCTCTTTATCAATCCAATAGTTCATTTGAATTCTCTCTTTGGCATTAATGAAACACTTTGAATACTCTATTCTCTTGCATTCCCTTTTATACAATTGAGACATATAAAAGCCTCTAATATACAACAAAGGTATCTATACATAACATGAATCAAGTGGAAGGGAATACCATATTAAAACCATTGAAATACAATACATATAATTCAAGTGAGCACAAGAAATGAATTCTACTTACAACCAATGGAAACCTTGATTCTAATCTCTTGGTACAAATCCTACAACAATAAACCATGAATTGAATCATCAAAAACTTAATAATCACAAACCCGTACCATAAAACCCATAAAACCAACACAATCACACATTCCCATGATTTCCCCCCAACAACATAAACCAAGAAATAACTAAAGCCACAAGATTACCTTAGCTCCTTGAACCCAAAATGATCTTGTTCTCACTTCAAATACCCAACAAGATGCTTGAATCGAAGGAATCAAAGAAGGAAATAAGAACCCTAGCTCTCCCTTGAGCTGAAGAAACGAGAAGTGCAAGGAAAGAATGAGGGAAATGAACCAACTCTTGTATTATATCACTTAAATCTCGAAACACAGACTTCACTGTTCATCGACCGCAGGTGCGGCTACTCTTCTTACTGTGGGTGCGCTAGGCATGCTGAACAACTTCCGAACAATCCAAAGGCGACGACCGCGGGGTTGCGCTGCTCTTCCTACCGCGGGTGCGCTGAAGGTTTCTGCCCAAACACGGCGGGTGCACTGCATAATGGACCGCGGGTGCACTCTCCTCTATAGCCAACAATATACTCTTTGCAACTAAATCGAATCGCAACGTCGCTTCTCCTCATAATTTGACAACACTCTCAACATGAAAGTTCCACACAATTGGCCTCATACCAATTGGCTCAACATACAAATTATCATGAATTTAATCGCAACGACGCTACACTATGAATACACACCATCTATATTCCACAATACTAGAAATCATAAATCAAAATTCTTAACATCTAAACTATACTTAAACTTAACCAAATAGTCCATAAACATAAGAAATCTTAAACCGTACCGTTCACCAAGCTTGGATGTTACAATTTTACAACAAGAAAACCGAGCACCTTTACTAGTTGTGTGTAGCAAATACATAAAACACGAAATGATATTCATAGGGTGTTTAAGAAAATTATCTATCAATCTCAAAGATTGATTATTGGCTCCAACTAAGGTGTAAACACCTTAGCTCTTAAATGGATGATCCCAATCTACAAGCCTACTTGTTCTTGGACTTCTTCCTTCAAAATTAAGTCCTCCAATAACAAAGTACAACCATTCTAATTTTGCACTAGAAAAATTAGAGTACTTTTCATTGAGAAGAATAATCTTTCCTCAATAAAATGAAGAATAAAATTGGACGAGAATGATGAAGAAATTTTCGGCCATATCATGGAATGGGTGAGAGAAGGATTTTCTTGGTTTTGAGAAAAGGTGTTGTGTATCCCAAAGGCATACCATGCCTTGGATGTGAAAAAAGTTCTCCCAACTCTTCATCTCCCCATGCACATTTTATTTGGGCTTGTAACAATTACAAGGCCCATGGACTTTTTTAAATGTTTCAAACACATTTGAGACCATTTAAACTTTACTTGATTTTACTCAAGCCCACTAGTTTAATAATTATTTCTAATAGGACTCTACAAGGCCCAATGTTATTTAATTAATTCAACACTTGAATTATTTTAATTATTTGGACTCTACTAGTTCCACTAGTGTTTAATTAATTCAACACTTGAATTAATTTAATTTAGTCCATAAAATGTTTATGAAAATCACAATTTTCAAATACATTATTTGTTTGGCCAACTTTTAATTTAGGAACACTTCCTCAAATTAAAAGTTACATTCTCCTTATAGAAGTCATACTTCTATTTTTCCTTATGCTTATAAACTCTTTTATAAACCGTTCAACACATTGAACTATTTTTACTTCTCAACGGGATCTAAAAAGTTAGCACTTGTGTGACCCTCAATGGTTCATTGATACAACTAGCAGTAGGTTCACATCTCCATGTGATTCGGGACTAAACATGTCCTTATATGAGCATACCCCAATTGCTCCATTCTTACTTATCAACTCCTTGATAATAAGAACGTCAGAACTCAAGTCTGATAGTACACAACCAATCATGTTAAATGCCTAGCAGCATCGCTTACATGATTCCATAGGTATCAAATGATAGTGCCTGCAAGAACCATTCAATTATGGTTAGCGTACAGTACGGTCCCTTCAACTCATATATCACGACCGATTCGAAAACCATTGGTATATCGAGAGTTGTCAATGAATCGATACTATGTGTCATGTCGTAATTGCATCGATAGTGTAATATATGAAACCATTTTCATAATTACCACCATACTCTGATCAGAGATTTCATACTACATATACATGTGATCACATAGGATATCCATACCCGAAGTTAAGCGGTGAATCCCCGACTACAATGCATCGACTCCTATATGTTTCGACAGAACACCCAACCTTGCCACCTAATGACCCCATGAGAGTCGGTAAACAAGTCAAAGTGTAATTCTAGCACATAGAGTCTCATTGTTGTCCCGGATCATAAGGACTAATGGTATACAACCATAAACTAGGACGTTTCCACTCGATAAGTGAGAACCACTTGGAAAGTCCTTTATGGAGGGTTGTTCAATGCACTCTACAAGGAGCACCTATCTGCATGTTCGGACATCACAATGTCCCCTAACAATGAAACATGGTACTCACATCGCAGATACTAGTCTCAAACTCGAGCGGCCTATATCCTTCTTAGCGGCGGCTGAATCGATTAGGAACTGTTTAGAATATACAGTATTCCAAATATGAGTTTCATGATACTCATCATATGAGCATCTCATATTCTTTCTACTATTTGTATATTCAAGGACTTTATTTATGCAACTAACATGGGTATACAGATAAAGATGTGCGAAAACAATAATTTCAAATATTATTAAAATAAAGATTGTTTATACATAGAGTTTCATTGTGAACACTAGGCCAACACTTGGCTCGACGGGCATATACTCTAACATTCTCCCACTTGCACTAGAGCCAACTACCCATATGCTTCAAACCCATCGATTCGCGGTGATTCACGAATAATGGTCCTGGTAAAGGCTTAGTTAGTGGATCAGCAACATTATCTGCGGAGCCGACTTTGTCAATCGACACTTCTCCTCTTTCTACAATCTCTCGAAGGATGTTGTACTTTCTCAATACATGTTTGGATTTCTGATGAGACCCTAGCTCCTTTGCTTGAGCAATGGCTCCTGTGTTGTCACAAAACACCGGGACAGGAGCAGTTCCATTAGGAATGACACCCAACTCTTGGATGAAATTTCTTATCCAAACAGCCTCCTTTGCTGCAACTGATGCAGCAATGTATTCTGCCTCAGTGGTGGAATCCGCTGTACTGTCTTGCTTGGAACTCTTACAAGAGACAGCAGCACCATTGAGCATGAATATGAACCCAGAGGTTGACTTAGAGTCATCGATATCGCTTTGGAAGCTAGAGTCAGTGATACGAACACGGGTGGTCAAGCTCCAAGGAAGGCATGGGATCCTTTGCAGTTGTCGGAGGGACCAGTTGATGCGATCCCGCACACGAGATCTTTGATTTGTCCCGATCTTTGAAACAAGTAATTGGTAGATGTGACAATCGCCTCTAGATCACGCGGTCTAGCAACAATTAATCAACGATAGAAACAATCTCGTTCAAGAGAACCTCCAAAGAACCCGTCCTTGGAAACCATCGTGATAGTCGATTGACAAACGCCACGAAAGATAAATCTTTTGATAAGTTTGATTTGATACAATGCAAAAGTTATAACGAAACTTAAGCTTGTTTTTTGAGAGAATTCTCAAAGAAAGTTTTATATAAAACTCAATTAATGACTCAAAAAGTTGTTTACAATGATAGATTTTCATATATATATTGATACCAAAATCAAAAGATAACAAAAAGATAACTAGGTTACAAAATCTGCACCAAATCTTCGCAGCTAATCATAGGACACGGACCCCGTGTAGACCTCCGGGTACGGGTCCGTGTACACTCGGCCAAAAATATTCTCCAGCAAACAAAGGACACGGACCCCGTGTACAGGTCCGTGCATGGGTCCGTGTAGGCTCGGTTTTCTTCATTCTCGATTGTGATGGGCACGAACCCCGTGTACAGGTCCGTGTACAGGTCCGTGTATCCTCGGCCGACAAAAATGATGCTTGAATAATGTTCTTTTTATCTCCAAACAAACTCCCATGCATCACGAACCCTTCGGCACTTTGCTCCTTGCACGTAAGCCCTCCTCGACTGCTCATAAACCCATTTACGACTACCATGATCGCATCATCCTCCCCTTCTTGAAAAGGATTTGTCCTCAAATCTTTGCTACCTACACAAAAATGAAGCAATTTAGTAATAACAAGGATTATACGACCAACATGCTTACCTTTAAACTCAAGTCGATAGGTGCTATCGTCCACGTGCTCCATCAACGCTTTGAACTCCAACTCCAAGGTCGACTTCACTTTCAATTCACCAACCTCAACATATACCAAATAGTAAAAGACAACAAATGATAAAATATGATTAAGTATCACAAATATCAGATTCCTCCCCTTCTTAGACCTAGTCAACACCAAAATAATATCCACACACGTGTACGACCATAGTTCACTAGGAATAAGATATAACTGATGCTTGACATATGAATACACTTGACATGTCATTCTCCTGTATGCAATGCATGTACCCCAATCACACTCAACATGTCGTTTCATGTGCAACCAACACATAAAATCATTCATTTTATCAAAGGTAAAAATACCACTATATGCATCACTAGTACGTAACTCATGCAATGAATATAGAATGACGAATTTATTCTCCTTAAAATTGTACTCATTATGAACATAAAAATTCTTATGTTCGATGCATGTTTCACAATTCCACCCAATAGACCTCCTCATATGCAACCATAGTAAAAATTCATGCACCCTATCAATGACCCTATTTACTTCATGGCTACCAATCAAACAAAGGTCATGCGCCTCAATATCAAGCAGAAACTCATGCAATAGGTGTGTGATGAAAATTTTATTCTCTTTAAACATGTATTCATCATAAACAAAGAAATAAGCATCTTCATCCCTGCACCTCTCAAAACCATAACGAAACCAATATAAATCATGCAAATAGGACACAGTAAATGTACTATCCATGCAATCATTTAACTCATCACATGAATTTAATTCTAATGCACACAAGTCATTGCCATGACAAAGCCTCATCAATTTGACAATCTTTGAACACTAAAAATTACAAACATTTGAATTTAATTCATGCAATATATCATCACTCTCAACTCTATGACACTTAGGCAACAAGGTTAAATCATAGTCATACCTCCTAAATATCACATTTTCAACCCATTCTCCAAACTCTTCAAAGCAAAACAACAATGACTCTCAGTAAGGAAGCAAATCATACCTCTTAGATATTGCATTGACAACTAACCTTACCTCATCGCGATTGCTCTCGAATTCATATGGTTCATCCCATTGCATCCTCACACCTTCAACACTTGCTAGCCTCCTCATCATGACATCACCGTAATCCTGCAAAGAAGAATTAATACTGCTCGGGGTTGAACCGGCTATATCATCACTAGGTATATAAATCTCATCTTTGTACAAAGGTACTTGGAGAGATTTATACAAAATTAAATCACTCTCATCCTCAATCTTTTCACTCTTTTGGGCCTTAAAATTATTTTTCTTTTCTTTTTCCTTTTTTTTTCTTTGGCCTCTTTTTCTTTTTCTTTTCTTTCTATGGCCATCTCACTCTTTTGATCACTCATTCTTTCGGCCATTTTAAATTCTTTTTCACTCTCACAATTAAATTGCAGTTGATCATCAGTAGTGACAACTGAAATAGATGGATCAATGAAGGTACATGATGAATCATAACATGCGTGCAACAAATTATTACTACTTTCTTCTTTCTCCTCCATAGCACACACATTAGAAGCAAATCCACCATCTAAGAATTCACCCTCCACATCACAACACTCTATGCTCAAGTCAGAAATCAGTGGAGTACCAACCACCTCAATTCTCTCAACCTCCACTTTAGGTTCAACATCAATGCTCACTTCAACTCCGCATTCGACTGCATCCTTAGATTCACATTCAACTCTAGACTCCAGTACATTCACCTCTTCCTTTGTACATTGGCTAATCTCATGTCCAAACTCTAGACACCAAATACATTGAATATCATAAGTACTAACATTTGAAATTTTAGATGTACCTTGATACCCATGCTTCAAAACCAACTTCGGTCTAGTCATGACCTTCTTCTCTTCACTCGACCTTCGTGCGGATGTCAAGAACTCCTTCCACGAGTCAATTCCCTGCCTACCACTCGATTTGCACCTCCTATCATCACGATCCAAATGTAATGCTCTATCCCCACCAAATCTACTACCTCGTCTCTTCTCATTAGCAATACCCTCAAGCCTATCAAACCTTTCATGTAAAGTCTTAAGCTCCTTCTCCCATATTCTATCAATCCCCCTTAACATTGTTTGAAATTGAAGACCGTCAACCATTATAGCTGAAAGAAAAAGGTTAGTATAAAACAATAAAAGAATAAAGTTTTCTCTCACCACAAATCCTCACTAGTCACTCCAATGAAAATTCACTCGCACTCGTCTTTTTCCCTCACCACAAAACCTCACAAATCACTCCAATGAAAATTCACTCCACTCAAATATTTTCACTCAAGTGAGAATCCTCAAGGGGGCGCTTAAGTCTCGTGGCTTCCACGTATCAAAACTTATGAGATCAATCATGTGACGCTTGAAACTCGACTCACTTAGACCACACAAGAACAAGCAACTCTGGAAATTGACTAGAATGCGACTAAATGACAAGGACAAACTTAATGCTGAAATATAAGCGCTAAAATTCCAACAAACACCCGATTCAAATTTTTTTTCTCGAGTGAACAGTAACTCCGGCGGATGAACAGTAATTCCGGCATGAACAGTTTCGTGAATAATTTCGGCGGATGAACAATAACACCGCCAGATGAACAGTAACTTCGGCGCCGATGAACAGTATCTCGGCGGATGAATAGTGTCGTGAACAGTAAATCTGGCGATGAACAGAAATTTCGGATATGAACAGTATTTCCGATAAATAGTACTTTCCGATATGAACAGTACTTCCGATGAACAGTAACTCCGGCAAATGAACAGTAATTCGCGATTTTTTTTTTGGAATTCAACAAATCCGTAGAAATCGCTACACGAAAATCGGTATTGAAAATCCTACGAAGAATTGAACGGATACGCTTACTTGAATCAAAAACCAAAAGCTCTGATACCACCTGATGCGATCCCGCCCACGAGATCTTTGATTTGTCCCGATCTTTGAAACAAGTAATTGTTTGGTAGATGTGACAATCGCCACTAGATCACGCGGTCTAGCAACAATTAATTAACGATAGAAACAATCTCGTTCAAGAGAACCTCCAAAGAACCCGTCCTTGGCAACCCTCGTGATAGTCGATTGACAAACGCCACAAAAGATAAATCTTTTGATAAGTTTGATTTGATACAACGCAAAAGTTATACGAAACTTAAGCTTGTTTTTTGAGAGAATTCTCAAAGAAAGTTTTATATAAAACTCAATTAATGACTCAAAAAGTTGTTTACAATGATAGATTTTCGTCTATATAGTGATACCAAAATCAAAAGATAACAAAAAGATAACTAGGTAACAAAATCTGCACCAAATCTTCGCTAATATTCGCAGCTAATCATAGGACACGGACCCCGTGTAGGCCTCCGGGTACAGGTCCGTGTACACTCGGCCAAAAATATTCTCCAGCAAACAAAGGACACGGACCCCGTGTACAGGTCCGTGCATGGGTCCGTGTAAGCTCGGTTTTCTTCATTCTCGATTGTGATGGGCACGGACCCCGGTACAGGTCCGTGAACAGGTCCGTGTATCCCGGCCGACAAAAATGATGCTTGAATAATGTTCTTTTGATCTCCAAACAAACTCCCATGCATCACGAACCCTTCGGCACTTTGCTTCTTGCATGTAAGCCTTCCTCGACTGCTCATAAACCCATTAACGGCTACCATGATCGCATCACCAGTCACGAGGGGACGCCTAAAGAAGTTCAAGGAGGCACTACAGGGAGTCATGAGCAAGCATGAAGTGGTCGTGATGCATGGGAGTACGTCGGGATGCCAAAGGAATATCATTCAAGAATTGTTGGAGACGGCCGAGACTCCACGGACGTGTACATGGACCTGTACACGGGGTCCGTGCCCTTTACAGCCGAGGATGAAGAATTCCAGTGTCTACACGGACCCGAGCATGGATCAGTACACAGAGTCCGTGTCCTATGACATTTGCGAAGGCCGTGCGTACACGGACCCGTACACGAAGGTGGACACGGGGTCACACGGGGTCCGTGCCCCTTGTTTCCAGCTGAAGATGATTTTCCCGAGAGTACACGGACCCGTACACGGAGGTCTACACGGGGTCCTTGTCTGAGACGGCTGCGCGAGAATATTTTCCTTTCTAGAGTTTTAATTATTTTGGAGACTAGATTTTTGATATCTTTTGGTTTTATAAAAACAAGTTGGACGAAAATTAAACACAATTCAGATTATCATCTCCACGCTATCTCGATCTCTCATCTCTGTCGCGACCCAGATCCTGTCCCACCTGTCGTTATGCACACATACAGACACAACAACAGCCGGAAACTCCGGTGAGAACAAATTCCACTATAAAACATGTATCCATGCATATACACAATATAAATCATGAACATACTATCATGGATGTAATCAACAACAATACATCTTATAGACTATAAAACATAATCAGAATAAGTCAAGCAATGTAATTCAAACTCATATCTTTGACTCAATTCATATCTAATTCTAGGGATCTCGGTGTGAATAAGATGTAACAGGTCTCCCACTTACTCTCCCAATCAGGGTGGCGTTACATCTTATTCCTAAACTTCGGTCATGTCTGTATCGAATTCTACAATCGGAGTGAATCTTCCCCTATGCTTCGATATCACCGAACGTTTAGAAAATTGGCGTATCTACCAATGACTCTCCTATCTCAGTACATATATATAAATCAATATAAAGTACAAACATAACAAGTATGTGATTTTGGGAAACTCAAATCGAATCTCATTTGAGTTGTATCTTCCCGATTTCACATGTTTTATACCTCTCTTGTCGTTCAATCTCTGTCGATGTAGAAGTCTCGATGTCAAAGTTGCCAATACAAATCTGAAATGGCATAGACAATGTGGGGACCCGGGCTCTAACTCAATTCTTTTCGGGATTAATCGGATCCTCGTTCAAAAATACGGGTCAAAATTTTGCTTTTAACAGTAAATCAAATGTTTATAACTCAAGCACAAGATAGTTCTTTATTTTATTTCAATAAACATCATTACATGTCTTGTTTTAATACATTCATACAAACTAGTGTTCAATCCCAACCAAAATCAAACTATGGTACATGTCTAGTAAAAGAAACCACTAGTAATCTGCTGCGCCCGAAGTCACCACGCTATCTCGATCTCTCATCTCTGTCGTGACCCTGATCCTGCCCCACCTGTTGTTATGCACACATACAGACATAACAACAGCCGGAAACTCCGGTGAGAACAAATCCCAGTATAAAACATGTATACATGCTGATACGAAATCATAAATCATGCATGAAAGCATTAACAATCGCTCCATAGTCTATGAAACCGATCTATCTAAACATGCAACTCAAATCAAATCATGTCTTGACTCGAATCGACTCTACTCTAGGGATCTCGGTGTGAATAAGACGTCACTGTCTGTCACCTACCCTCCCAATCGGGGTAACTGTACGTCTTATTCCTAGACTTCGGTCATGTCTGTATTGAATGTCTACAATCGGAGGATGTGTGCTCCTATGCGTCGATACACCGAACGTCTAGAAGTTTGGCAAATCTGCCAATGACTCTCCTATCTCAAATGCATGAATATAAATCTATAAATGCATAATCATATCAAAAGATTTGAATACAATCCATAAACAAATCATAATCATGTCAAAAGACAAGCAACTAATCTAGTATGTGGTTTTGTTGGGAAACTCAAATTGAATCTTATTTGAGTTGTGTCTTCCCCAAACAAAACATGCATTATACCTTCTTGTCGTTCGTAGCAGTCGAAGTCTCGTTGGCGAATATGTCAATATCAATCTGAAACGACATATTCAAGACGCATTCTATCAATCTCTAACTCAATTCAGTACACATACGGATCAATATTCAATCTCGGTACAATTTAACGGCATAACGAAGTAATCTTGCGATACCGGTCGTCCAACACTCATAATCATCATCATAGGTATATGATAGTACTCAAAATCTGCACAAGTTAACTCTAAACATGCTGGAAAATAGTTACAATAGCATACAACGTCCGTTCTTCGATCCGGTTGTGTATATACTATGTTCAATATGTCAAGAACACGATATAAGTATCATATTATAATTCTTTCCACATATGGAATCTGAATCATGCTGAAATTTAACAAAACTTACATCCTTAGATAGCTCTTGATACAAGGAACACAAATTTATGCTTGTATTGAAGTTTGGATGAGTATCTTTTGCACAACTTCAAGTCTAAATGAAAGAACCCTTTCACTTCTTATGGAATGGCTAGCGATTTTCTCCAGCAAGTCTGAAGAAAGAATGACTCAGCCCAAGTGTATATATATATATGCCATGTGTCTTCCTAAGAATTAAGGGTGGCTTTCTCGCAAGCAGCACCGCGGGTGCGGTCACTCTTCACCGCGGGTGCGCTGTGCCCACGGCATGCCTTTCATTTTCTGAAATTCGACGACCGCGGGTGCGGTACATATAAGACCGCGGGTGCGGTGACATTACCGTGGGTGCGGTGACGTTTGCACCGCGGGTGCGGTGTCATTTCTGTAAATACTTTCCAACTCTCTGTCCATCAACCGCGGGTGCACTCCTTCTTGGACCGCGGGTGCGGTGACCCTACTGTAACATGACCAATTTTCTGTCCATGCACCGCGGGTGCGGTGCTTCTCTAGGCGCGGGTGCGGTCCCTTTCTTCAAGAAACACTTCATCTTTTCATTTTATCCACATACAATCTAGGGCATTACAGTCAATGTGCATTCTATCAATCTCTAGTACACAACAATACACATAGGAATCAATATTTCATTTCAAGTCATTTCGACGGCATAACGGCGGATTCTCGATACCGGTCATATTAACACAACATAATCAATATCAACAACTCACAATTCTCATCATCACACATGCTAAGCTCTGAAATCTGTATATGCTCAATCAATTAGATGCTGAAATTTCACACGAATCGCATATGGTCTCATTTCTTCGTTCCGGTTTCAATTACCCTATGTCCAACATATCAAGAACACATACTAACCATCATATCACAATTCTTTCGACACATGGAATCTAAATCATGCTGAAACGTAACCAAACTTACATCCTCTTGTAGCCTTGGGTGAGAGGAGCACAAATCTAGTCTCGGATTGAAAATCGGATGAATATATCTTGCACAAATCAATTTCTAAGAAAATGAAGCATGAAGGAATTCTTGAAGGTTTCTCTCGGTTCCTGCTTGGAAGATGCTGAAGAATGACAGCAGTACAAAGTTTATATATCACATGTCATGTGTCAACATAATACTTCAAGGTGGATTTCTCGCACAGAGCACCGCGGGTGCGCTCCTTCTTGACCGCGGGTGCGGTTAGCTCACGGCATCCCCTTCCAATTTTTCAAAATCGACAACCGCGGGTGCGGTCCTGTGTTCACCGCGGGTGCGTTCACCCTACTGTAAATCTTCCACATTTCATGAGTCACAACCGCGGGTGCGGTAGAAGACTAAGCGTGGGTGCGGTCTGATGCGAACACGGATGGTCAGGCGCCAAGGAAAGCATGGGACCCTTTGGAGTTGCCGGAGGGACCAATCACGAGGGGACGCCTAAAGAAGTTCAAGGAGGCATTACAAGGAGTCATGAGCAAGCATGAAGGGGTCGTGATGCATGGGAGCACGTTTGGAGGCCAGCGGAATGTGATTCAAGCATTGTTGGAGCCGGCCGAGTCTACACGGATGTGCACACGGACCTGCACACGGGGTCCGTGTCCTTTACAGCCGAGGATGAAGAATTCCAGTGCCTACACGGACCCGAGCACGGACCAGTACACGGGGTCCGTGTCCTATGATATTTGCGAAGACAGTGTCTACACGGACCCGTACACGGAGGTGAGTACGGGGTCCATGTCCTTTGTTTCCAGCTGAAGTTATTTTTCGAGTGTACACGGACCCGGGCACGGAGGGCTACACGGGGTCCGTGTCTGAGACGGCTGCGCGGGAATATTTTTCTTTCTAGAGTTTTAATTATTTTGGAGACTAGATTTTTGATATCTTTTTGACATATAAATATGTTTTGGACGAAATTTTACACACAATTCAGATCATTATTGATATTTTATCATTGTTCTTGAGTTTTCTCTCAAACAATTAAAGCTTTTGCTTTGTAAAACAAAAATCAAACTTATCAAAGTTTTTAACTTTGTGGCGTTTGTCGATCGTGCTTGTGCGGATTGTCGTCGACTTGTTCTTCGAAGGTTCGTTATAATCTCGGTTGTTTATCTCGTGATTATTTGTTGCTAGACTTTTCATAGTTTAGAGGTGAAAATCACAATACACACACTTGATTTAAAAGATCGGACAACAACGATTCTTTGTTCGTTATTGAATTGAGGGCGCGATTTGATTCTAATCGTGTTTGCTATTCGTCGTACAATGATTCACATCACGGTCTGTCTTTATCAATATATTCAAGTTTTGCAACGTCGTTTCTCCCCATCTGTTCTTGCATTCCATATTCATACTACATATCAATTCAAACGTATCAACAAGAATCTCGGGCATTACATTTCTCCCCCTCTTAGATATGAGTTCGTCCTCGAACTCGAAAGCACTCAATCAAGGTATATATAAGATGCAATATAATTAAAACTGAATAAATACTCACATCATGAAAATAGCTCGGGATATTTATGTCTCATCTCTGATTCTATCTCCCAAGTCGCTTCTTCAATGCCATGACAACTCCACTAGACTTTCACTAGCGGAATAGTCTTCGTTCTGAGCTGCTTTTTTTTTCGATCCAAAATTTGCAATGGTTGCTCAAAATAACTCAGTGTATCGTCAAGCTCGGCCTCATCAGGCTGAATGACATGAGAAACATCAGGCATGTATCTACGCAGCATCGATATATGAAAAACATCATGTATCCCATATAAAGAAAGAGGAAGAGCCAGTCGATATGCTCGATCGCAAATCTTTTCAAGAATCACGTACGGACCAATGTATCTAGGAGACAATTTCCCGCGTTTGCCAAATCTGACAACGCCTCTGAATGGAGAAATCTTCAAGAATACTCTGTCTCCCTATTCAAATACTAACGGTCTACGTCTGATGTTCGCATACTTGGCTTGTCTATCCTGCGCCATCTTCATTCTCTTCTGAATGATCTTCACCTTCTCAGTCATTTCACGAATCATATCAGGTCCAAGTTCTGGTACCACAGATACATCATCCTAAAACAGAGGAGATCTGCACTTCTTGCCATATAACGCCTCAAACGGTGCCATCTCGATGCTCGTTTGATAGCTGTTGTTGTACGAGAATTCACAAAGTGGTAGTGAATCTTGCCAACTAGTGCCAAAATCTAGCACTACAGCTCTCAACATATCCTCTAATGTTTGGATAGTCCGCTCTGACTGTCCGTCTGTCTGAGGATGATAAGCAGTGCTCAGATGTAATGTCGTACCTAAAGCCTGCTGCAGACTGTGCCAGATATGAGAAGTGAATCGTGGATCACGATCTGATACGATCGACTTCGGCACACCATGCAGTCTGACTACCTCTCTGATATATATCTCAGCCATCTGATCATGTCGGTACGTCATTCTGTACGGAATAAAACAAGCTGATTTGGTCAATCTGTCAATAATGACCCAAATCGCATCACAGCCCCGGGATGATCGTGGTAACTTCGTAACGAAATCCATGGAAATGTGATCCCATTTCCATTCAGGAATAGAGAAACTCTGAAGTAGACCTCCGGGCTTCTTCCTCTCGGCCTTACCTGTTGGCAATTCAAGCACTTAGACACAAACTCTGCAATATCTGACTTCATCTGTTTCCACCAGAATTGTGTCTTCAAATCGTTGTACATCTTCCTGCCACCAGGATGAATACTGAACCGACTACAGTACCCTTCTAACAATATCTGTTGTTTCAAATCTGAAACATCTGGCACTACAAGACGGTTATTCACATACAGAATATGATTATGTACCTGATATTCTGACTGATGTCCTGATCTGACCATCTGAATCGACTTCTGAATATTCTGATTAGTTCTTTGTGCTGCTTTAATTCTCAAAATCAAATCTGGCTCAACTTGAATCGTAGCAAGTCGTAGTGGTCTACTATCTGTATCAAATGCTAATCCAGAAAAACAGCAATCTTCAATCATATTCGAAACACCTATCGTCGTAAGGATAGGGAACATACCTTCCGACTCAAGGCATCAGCTGCTGCATTCGATTTTCCTGGATAGTATTTGATCTCGCAATAAAAATCCTTCAGCAAATCGAGCCATCTACGCTGTCTCATGTTTAACTCTGACTGAGAAAACATATACTTCAGGCTTTTGTGATCATAGTAGATTTCAAATTTCTCGCCATAAAGATAGTGACGCCAGATCTTCCATGCAAAGGCAATGGCCGCCAATTCAAGATCATGAATTGGGTAGCGAGTCTCGTGTGGCTTCAACTGTCTCGAGGCATATGAGATTACATGTCCTCGCTGCATAATAATACATCCTAGCCCTCTGTGAGATGCATCACAATATACAACGAAATCACCAATACCTGAAGGTGTATCGTCAATACTGGAGCACTGTTCAGTCGTCTCTTCAACTCTAAAAAGCTAGACTCACAGGCTTCAGACCACACGAATGGCGCATTCTTCTGTGTCAACACGGTAATCGGTTTCGTGATACTGGAGAAATCTTTAATAAATCGTCGGTAATACCCTGCTAAACCCATAAAACTGCGTATCTCTGGCACAGAAGTCGGTCTCGGCCAACTGATCACAGCTTCAACTTTACTCGGATCCACAGATATACCGTCTCCGGATATAATATGACCCAAGAAGACAACCTGTCTCAGCCAAAACTCACACTTTGACAGTTTAGCATATAATTTCTCATTTCTCAATGTCCGCAGCACAGTTCTTAAATGTCTGGCATGCTCAGTTTCATTCTTGGAATATACCAAAATATCATCAATAAAAACAATAACAAACTCATCCAGATACTTCTGAAAGATACTGTAATAGCCGAGCTTGGTGTACGGTACGGTTTAAGATTTCGTAAGTTTATTGACTACTTTGTCAAGTTTAGGTATAGTTTGGATGTTAAGAGTTTCGATTTATGATTTATAGTATGGTTGGTTATAGATGTTGTGTAGTGCTATTGTAGCGGCGTTACGATTAAATTCATGATAATTCGTATGTTGAGCCAATTGGTATAAGGCCAATTGGAGTGATTAGATAAGACATAGAGGTGTAACTTTCTTATTTTGAGTTTTGTTCAAATCATTGTGGAATGTAAGCCAAAAGAGCCTCGAAGTGTGTCGTGCGTTTCGTCGTTCCTCCAGTGGCACATGTTGGGAGATTTAGCATAACTTTTTACTCAGACCACCAAATGATCTGAAATTTGGAGAGATTCAAGAAAAGACATAGGACTACAACTTTCTAGTTACCACTCTTCCTAATTCTGATGGGAAGAGGCGTTTCGGAGGCGATCTTTGAGGAGGATGTGCGCAGAGCGGCGCCCGAGCGGTAAGAAACTACTGCCCGAGCGCCACTGGTTCTGAAATTTTGTGTTTCGGGCAGAAACGTCCGCGCTAGGCCAGTAATGTATGACCGCCCGAGCGCCCAGTACAGTACAAAAGCGTGTTTTGGGTGGATTTAGGCATAAAAACCGATTGAAACTCTCATTTCTATCATTTCCCTTCTCTTCTTTTCTCTCCTCCAACGATTCCAAGTGGGTTCTTCATTTTCTTTTTATCCTTTCTTTCAATCAAGCAATTAATCTTCAATCCGGAGTTAGAACAAGGTTATTTTTGGTTCAAGAAGCTAAGGTAAGCTTGTGGCTTTGGTTATTTCTTGGTTTTTGGTGTTGGGGGTTATATGGGATTATTGATTGTGTTGATTTTATGGGTTTATTGGTATTGTTGTTGGATTATTGAGATGTTGAAGGTCTTATATATGATTTATTGTGTAGGTTGTGTACCAAGGGTTCATGTTGAAGGTGTTCTTGTTGGTTGTAAGTGGAATCTCATTCTTGTGCTCACATGATAGTATATGTATTGTGTTTCAATGGTTTTAACATGTTATTCCCTTCCATTTGATCCATATTAGGTATTGAATTACTTGATTGTATATTTGAGACAATTGAATGTCTCAATTGTGAAAAAGGGAATACAAGAGAAAATAGTTTACAAAGTGTTTGATTAAATGCCCCAAAGAGAGTTTTAAATGATTTATGGATTGATAGATACATAGTCATAGATTGCATGCAATTAGTTGATCAACGACCATAGGCTTATATCCCTCAGAGTTATCGATTTATATCGATGGGATATAGGTACAGAGACAGAGATACTATATAGATATCAATCCAACAGAGAAAAGAGAAATACCATCTTATTGTTATATTATTGCTATGTTATTCATGATTCAGAGTTGATGGTATTTAATGTTTTTAAATCTATGTTTTACAGAGTATGCTATGTACATTGCTATGTAAGAGTTCCACTTGCTGAGTTTTACACTCATTTCAGTTATTCATGTGATGCAGATAAGAGCGACGAACCAGGACGTTGATTGAAGCCGGGGTCATATGCATATAGAGATGGAAGGAAGTGGAAGATTATTTTGTTATACATGATCAAAATGATATTTTGTATTTTGACGCAACACTTTTTGGATCATGTATATTATTTTGATGGTATATATATTGGAAATGTATTTTGAATCCTTCCTCCCTTTAAAGAAAAATTTTTAATTCCGCTGTTATTTTATTAAAACCGGTCAGAGGGTGTTACATTTAGTTGTATCAGAGCACCGTTCTTCGGACCAATACATATGACTTCGTCTACTTTCAACAGTCCGGGTATGTCTTCTTCTACATCTATTCATTGTTATCTATTGATATGTATTGTGTGAGCACATTGTAGGAATAGATGCCTCCTAAGAGAAAGGCTGCAGAGGGTGAGGATAGTTCTTCCTCTAGAGTTGTCGATGAGTTCGGCAAGTTGTTGAAAGAGCAAGCCAAGGTCCATAGTGAGCAGATCCAACAGTTGCTCCGTCTGCAAGGAGCAGGCCAAGGGAGAGGCCAAGGTAGAGTTCTAGTAGTTCAACCAGTTGGAACCGATGGGATCTTTACTGCTTTCAAGAGAATGGATCCGCCGGAATTTGCAAGAAGCACTGATCCGTTGATGGCCGTAGAATGGGTCAAGGCACTTGAGGCTATTTTTGATCATCTCAACTATGGGGACAAAGACAGAATCAGTTGTGCAGTGTTCATGTTAGTCAAGGCAGCACGCATTTGGTGGAATGCTACCAAGGTTAGTGTGGATATTTCGACATTGAAGTGGCAGGATTTCACTGATCTTTTCTATGACAAGTACTTCCCAGACGCACTTCGAGCTAGGAAGGTGACAGAGTTCTTGGAGCTTCGACAGGGAGGTTTGAATGTCGATGAGTATATTCTGAAGTTCGAGGAGGGCTGTCTGTTTGCCCCGTATATTGCTTCCAACGACAAGGATAAAGGTGCTCATTTCATTAGAGGCCTTCGAGCAGAGATCCGGAGAGACATCAACTTGTCGAAAGCCGTGACATTCAAGGAGATTGTGGCTAAGGCCTTGTTGGCCGAACAAGATGAGAAAGACATTGCTAGGGAAAGACAGGCGAGGCAGCAGGCCATTGTTCAGAGAGGCCAGGGTTCGAATCAAAGAGGAAGGGATGGGAAAGGCAAGTTAGAGCCGAGTCCTAAACCACCGACAGTTCCATCTGATCCTGAGAAGCCATTGTGTCCCAGGTGCAGTAGACATCATCGAAGAGAGTGCAGATTTGGTACTCATACTTGTTATCGATGTGGCACTGCAGGCCATATTGCCAAGGATTGTCCTAGAGGAACAAGTAAAGAGAAGGTTAAGGGTCGCATCTTTACCATGACGAAGGAAGGTATAAACCATAATTCTTCTGTGATCTCTAGAACTATTTTAATTTCAGGCAGAGTAGCTACGACATTGATTGATACAGGTGCTACTCATTCTTTTATGTCTGAACTATTTTTGAGATCTTTGGATATAGTTCCTTCTGTTATTCCCCTTCAGTTTAATGTTGTATTGCCTTCCGGGGATGTGTTGTGCCCGACATCTATTGTGTATGCGTGCTCTGTTCAAATTGATGAGCGAGTGGTTTATGCCGACTTGATTGTTATCCCGATGGTTGCGTTTGATATTATACTTGGCTTGGATTGGCTATCAACCTATCGTGCAGTGATTGATTGCGTTGCTAAGACGGTGAAATTTGCAGATGATGGCAATAAGGAAGGTATGCTTGCCAGTGCAGGTACTTCGCTGGTCCTTCCTTTTATTTCGTGTCTTGAGGCTAAGAAGTTGTTGTTTAGAGGTTGTGATGGGTTTTTGGCTTTGATTGTTGATGTGGATAAAATTGTGAAGTTGAATATTGATGATATTGATGTTGTGAGAGAGTTCTCTGATGTTTTTGAGGATGATGTGTCGGGTTTACCGCCGGACAGAGATGTGGAGTTAGTGATTGACCTAGTTCCAGGTACGGTTCCTATTTCCAAGGCTCCGTACAGAATGGCCCCTACAGAGATGAAGGAGTTGAAAACGCAGTTGCAGGATCTTTTGGATAAAGATTTCATTCGGCCGAGTTCTTCGCCTTGGGGAGCTCCGGTTCTATTTGTCAAGAAGAAAGATGGGACTTTGCGGCTGTGTATTGATTATAGAGAGATCAACAAGGTGACTATCAAGAATAAATATCCGATACCACGGATAGATGACTTGTTTGATCAGCTGCAAGGAGCTACCGTGTTTTCGAAGATTGATCTGCGATCTGGCTATTATCAGTTTAAGGTTAGGGAGTCTGATATCCCTAAGACGGCGTTTCGGACCAGGTACGATCATTATGAGTTCCTTGTGATGTCTTTTGGTCTGACTAATGCTCCTTCAGTCTTCATGGATCTGATGAACCGAGTGTTCAAGCCGTATTTGGATAGCTTTGTCATTGTTTTCATCGATGACATATTGATTTATTCCAAGACCAGAGAGCTTCATTCAGAGCACCTCAGAGTTAATCTTCAGTTGTTGAGAGAGAAGCGGTTGTATGCTAAGCTGAAGAAATGTGAATTCTGGTTGGAGCAGATTTCTTTCTTAGGCCATGTTGTTTCGAAGGATGGTATAGCTATTGATCCAGTGAAGATAGAGGCAGTTTAGAAATGGCCTATTCCTACCACTGTATCAGAGGTACGCAGTTTTCTCGGTTTGGCGGGTTATTATCGTCGTTTTATTTCAGATTTCTCCAAGATTGCCCTGCCGTTAACCAATCTGACGAGGAAGACTGTTAAGTTTGAGTGGTCCAATGATTGCCAAAGTGGATTTCAAGAGTTGAAAGATAGATTGACGACAGCTCCGGTACTTGCATTGCCCAGTGGTTCAGAGGACTTTGTTGTTTATACTGACGCGTAGAAGAAAGGTCTTGGTGTAGTGCTGATGCAACGTGGAAAGGTTATAGCCTATGCTTCTCGCTAGTTGAAGGACTGCGAGAAGAATTATCCTACGCACGATTTGGAGCTGGCAGCTGTGGTTTTCGCCCTGAAAATCTGGAGACATTACTTATATGACGAAAAGTGTGAAATTTTCACGGACCACAAGAGTTTGAAGTATTTGTTTTCTCAGAAAGAACTCAATATGCGACAGAGGCGGTGGTTCCAGGAACCATTGCTCGCTTTTCAGCGTTGGTTATTCGAGCTACATTGACGGACAGGATCCGTAGAGAGCAGGTCAATGATTTACAGTTGACAGAGTTGAGAGCCAGAGCAGAGGAGAGAGGTAATTTAGAGTTTGGGTTGAATGGAGATGGTTTAGTGACTTTTAGAGGCCGTATTTGTGTTCCTACTGGTGATGATATTCGTAGAGACATCTTGACAGAGGCTCATACCGCGCCATATTCGATACATCCAGGTGGTACCAAGATGTATCAGGATCTTCGTAGACTCTATTGGTGGCCAGGTATGAAGAAAGATATTGCCATGTTTATTTCTCAGTGCCTAACTTGTCAGCAGGTGAAGATCGAGCATCAGAGACCTGCTGGGACATTGCTATCATTGCCGATTCCTCAATGGAAATGGGAGCATATTACGATGGACTTCGTGACTGGTCTTCCCAGAGCGCAGAAAGGTTTTAACACTATTTGGGTTATTGTATATCGGTTGACCAAGTCAGCGCATTTTCTTCCAGTCAAGACGACGTATTCTGTGAACCAGTATGCCGAAGAGTACATAGCAGAGATTGTTAGACTTCATGGTTTTCCTGTGTCGATCGTGTCTGATCGTGACCCTAGATTTACTTCAGAGTTTTGGAAGAGTTTGCACAGAGCTATGGGTTCACGGTTAGCATTTAGTACAGCATATCACCCCCAGAGTGACGGTCAATCAGAGAGAGTTATTCAGATTCTAGAGGATATGCTTAGAGCTTGTACTATTGATTATTCAGGTAGCTGGGATTCCAAATTGCCTCTGGTTGAGTTCACGTACAATAATAGCTACCAAGCGACGATTGGCATGGCACCGTATGAAGCACTTTATGGAAGGAAGTGTAGATCTCCCTTGTATTGGGATGAGATTGGTGAGAGGAAGATGTTGGGTCCAGAGTTGGTCCAACAGACAGCTGATGTTGTTGCTCTTATTCGAGAGAGGATGAAGACAGCGCAGTCGAGACAGAAGAGTTATGCTGATGTGCGTCGTAGACCGTTGCAGTTTGAGGTTGGCGACCATGTGTTCTTGAAGATAGCACCTCTCAAGGGTGTGATGCGGTTTGGCAAGAAGGGAAAGTTGAGTCCGAGATTTATTGGCCCATTTGAAATCTTGGATAGAGTTGGTGATCGAGCTTACAGGTGTAATGCCCTAGATTGTATGTGGATAAAATGAAAAGATAAAGTGTTGTTTGAAGAAAGGGACCGCACCCGCGCCTAGAAAAGCACCGCACCCGCGGTGCATGGACAGAAAGTTAACCATTTTTACAGTAGGGTCACCGCACCCGCGATCCAAGAAGGAGTGCACACGCGGTTGATGGACAGAGAGTTGGAAATTATTTACAGAAATGACACCGCACCCGCGGTGCAAACGTGACCGCACCCGCGGTAATGTCACCGCACCCGCGATCTTATATGTACCGCACCCGCGGTCGTCGAATTTCAGAAAATGAAAGGCATGCCGTGGGCACAGCGCACCCGCGGTGAAGAGTGACCGAACCCGCGGTGCTGCATGCGAGAAATCCACCTTTGTTCCTGGTTGTGACACATGGCATATATATATAGATATTGGACTGATTTAGTCCTTCTCATTTCAGAACTCATAATCGAGAGGAATTTCTCTTTTTAGTTCAAGGTCCTTTTCATCCTATAATTGAGCTTGTGCAAGATCCAAACTTTAATCCAAGCATAGAATCTTGCTCCTCTCTTTAAGGGCTACAAAAGGATGTAAGTTTGGTTAAGTTTTAACATGTTTTGAAGTATGCATGTTGGAGAAATGCTGATATGCTTGTGATTATATGTTCTTATGATTATGGTGAATATGAAAATACAATCGGATCGATTTTCGGATACCGTTTGAGATGGTGTCGATTTTCCAGCATTGTATATTGAGTTAAGATAGTGAAGAGTTCAGTATGATACATTATATTGTAATGAGGAGTATGAGTTGATTTTGATTGATTATGATGTTAATGAGTGATCGGTATCGCAGGATTATGCCGTTGTACCGTCGATTTGTATTGAGATTGATTGTCAATTCATATATGTGTTGAATTGAGTAGAAGTTTGATAAAATACACATTGATTATGCCATTTCAGATTTGTAGTGGTAAATTTGGGAACAAGACTTCGACTACGACGACGATTATACTACAACGAAGGTATAATGCATGTTTGGTTTGGGGAAGATACGACTCAAATAAGATTCAATTTGAGTTTCCCAACAAAACCACATACTAGATTAGTTGCTTGTCTTTTGACATGATTATGATTGGTTTCTGGATTGTATTCAAATCTTTTGATAAGATTATGCATTTATAGATTTATATTCATGCATTTGAGATAGGAGAGTCATTGGCAGATTTGCCAAACTTCTAGACGTTCGGTGTATGGACGCATAGGAGCAGACATCCTCCGATTGTAGACATCCGATACAGACTTGACCGAAGTCTAGGAGTAAGACGTACAGTTACCCCGATTGGGAGGGTAGGTGACAGACAGTGACGTCTTATTCACACCGGGATCCCTAGAGTAGAGTCGATTCGAGTCAAGACATGATTTGATTTGAGTCGCATGTTTAGATAGATCGGTTTCATAGACTATGGAGCCATTGTTATTGCTTTCATGCATGATTTATGATTTCGTATCAGCATGTATACATGTTTTATACTGGGATTTGTTCTCACCGGAATTTCCGGCTGTTGTTATGTCTGTATGTGTGCATAACAATAGGTGGGGCAGGATCAGGGTCGCGACAGAGATGAAAGATCAAGATAGCGTGGTGACTACGGGCGCAGAAGATCACTAGTGATGTTGTACTAGATTTGTACTACTCGTAGTTTATGGTTTGTATTAAACCCTAGTGATGTGTTGGTAGTAAGACATGACATGTATATTATATGTGTTGTAATTAAATAAAGAAAGATATTATGTTTAGTGTTTACATTTGAATTAATGTTAAAAAGCAAAAATTTGACCCACATTTTGAATAAAGATCTAATTAATCCCAAAAAGAATTGAGTTAGAGCCCGGGTCCCCACACCAGGTGGTATCAGAGCAGTAGGTTCTGTAGACTGAGATAGAATAGAATGAGCGGGGGTAGATCGAGTCTTCTTCCTTGCTTTTGATGTGCTAGCATGATTTATTGCTTTCCCTATTATATGTTGTATTGTATCTGAGTTGATTTACAGCATATAATTGTCAAGACTGAATCAGAACCGATTTTGGATCAGAGGTATATGATCAGAGGAGGGCTGAGACAGATTGTATAGATTGTATCCTAATCTGTTTGATAATCAGTTATGCCGCCTAGAAGAATACCACAACCAGCTGCAGGTCAAGTGCCGGAACAGGGTAGTACGTCAGGTACTCAGATGGACGTTACTGCGACACCGATGGAGACTTTGTTGAAGAGGTTTCAATCATTCCATCCACCTACCTTGAAGGGCACAGAAAATGCAGTGGATTGCGAAAGCTGGTTGGATGATATAGAGATGTTATTTGAATCACTTGCCTATACAGATGAACGTAGAGTGAAGCTGGTTGGGCATCAATTGCAAGAAGTGGCCAAGAGTTGGTGGCTAACAGCGAAACGAGCCTTAGAACATCGAGGTATTGATATTACTTGGAAAGTCTTTAAAGATGAATTTTATCAACGTTTCTTTCCAGTGTCGTATCGAAAAGACAAAGGGGCCGAATTTGCCAACTTGAGACAGGGGCAATGGAACATAGAAGATTATGTTGCCAAGTTTTCTTCTTTGCTCCGATTTGCGCCACACGTGGCAGGGAATGATGAGGCAGTTGCAGATCAATTCATAAATGATTTGAATCCGGACATCTTTATCCTAGTGAACACGGGGCGACCCAACACTTTTTCTGAGGCGCTGAATCGAGCAAAGGGAGCAGAGGCTGGCTTGATTAGACAGCGATGAGCTTCCTATAGCGTTCAGGGTCAGAGACCGCCACAGCCTGCCGCACAGTTTCCACCACCTCCTCCTCGATTTGATAGTGGAAGCAGCAGTAGTGGCAAGAAGGATTTTCTGAAGGCAAAGGGCAGACAGTTTAAGAAGTCAGGGAGCAGTTTGTCGAGCTCCAGTGGGTCAAGACAGAGAGGTCCTGGCCAGAGTGCAGAGTATACTGGTGTTTATTGCAGTTCTTGTGGTGGTAGGCATTCCACTAAGCAGTGTCAAGGAGTGATGGGCAGTTGCATCATATGTAGGCAACAGGGACACTTTGCCAGAGTCTGTCCCCAGAGAGGTACACAGAGATTTCAGAGTGCAGGGTCATCAGCATCAGTGACTTAGCCTGAGAGGCAAGCTTCTCTGTCCATTCCTTTCAGCCCACGCCTACACAGTCCCAGCCTAGAGCCAGAGGTGGCCAGACAGTGAGCCAACCTCCCAAACAACAAGCTCAGGTGTTTGCATTGACGGAAGAGCAAGCCCAAGATGCACCAGATGATGTGATTGCAGGTAACTGTTTTCTTTGCGGTTATCCTGCATATGTATTGATAGATACAGGTGCATCACATACATTCATATAAGAACGTTTTGCATTGACACATGCATTTCCTGTCGAGTCATTGTCTACTATAGTGTCTATTTTTTCTCCGTTGGGAAGTGGTCTGATATCTGTGACTTTAGTTAGACATTGTGTACTACAGTTTGAAGGGCATGAGATCGATTTAGAATGTGTTGTACTTGGTTTATCTGATTTTGATTGTATTGTCGGGATTGATATGTTAACTAAGTACAGAGCCACCGTAGACTGTTTTCACAAGATTGTCAGATTCAGACCTGAAATGACAGAGGAGTGGAAATTCTATGGTAAGGGTTCCAGATCTCGGATTCCCTTAGTATCTGCTCTGACTATGAGTAGATTGTTGCAGCAAGGAGCAGAAGGGTTCCTTATTTATTCAGTAGACTTACTGAAACCGAGCCCGACATTACCAGATTTGCCAGTAGTATGGGTGTTTGCAGATGTATTTCCTGACGAGATTCCGGGGTTACCTCCAGCCCGAGAGGTAGATTTTAGTATTGATCTTATTCCAGGTACCGCTCCTATATCTCGAGCTCCGTATAGGATGGCGCCTATAGAGTTGAAGGAGTTGAAAGCACAAATAGAAGATCTTCTAGCCAAGGGATATATCAGACCCAGTGTATCTCCTTGGGGTGCACCAGTGCTATTTGTGCGAAAGAAAGACGGTTCTATGAGATTGTGTATAGATTATAGGCAGCTGAACAAGGCAACGATAAAGAACAAATATCTTTTGCCTCGTATCGACGACTTATTTGATCAGTTGGATCATCTATCTATTCCAAGATCGATCTGAGATCTGGATATCACCAGCTGCGAGTACGAGATATAGATATACCAAAGACAGCATTCCGAACCAGGTATGGACATTACGAATTTATTGTCATGCCTTTTTGGTTAACGAATGCTCCAGCGGTGTTTATGGGGTTGATGAACCGTGTCTTTCAGAGATATTTAGATGAGTTTGTGATTGTTTTTATTGATGATATTTTGGTGTATTCAAAGAATTTGGATGAGCATGCCAATCTTTTGAGAATTGTGTTGCAAACACTAAGAAATGAAAGATTATATGCGAAACTGTCAAAATGTGAGTTTTGGCTGAGACATGTTGTCTTCTTGGGTCATATCATATCTGGAGACGGTATTTCTGTAGATCCGAGTAAAGTGGAAGCTGTGATCAGTTGGCCGAGACCGACTTCTGTGCCAGAAATACGCAGTTTCATGGGTCTAGCAGGGTACTATAGATGATTCATCAAAGATTTCTCCAGTATTGCGAAGCCGATTACCCAGTTGACACAGAAGAATGCACCATTTGTGTGGTCTGTGGATTGTGAATCTAGTTTCTTAGAGTTGAAGAAGAGGCTGACCAGTGCACCTGTCTTGATGATTCCTTCGGGTACTGGTGATTTCGTTGTATATTGTGATGCATCTCACAGAGGGCTGGGATGTGTTCTTATGCAGCGCGGTCATGTGATCGCATATGCCTCTAGACAGCTGAAGCCACACGAGATTCGATACCCCATTCATGATCTTGAATTGGCGGCTATTGTTTTTGCATTGAAGATTTGGCGTCATTATCTTTATGGTGAGAAATTTGAGATTTACTCTGACCATAAAAGCCTGAAGTATCTATTTTCTCAGTCAGAGTTGAACATGAGGCAGCGTAAATGGCTTGATCTACTGAAAGATTTTGATTGCGAGATCAAGTACTATCCAGGGAAGTCAAATGCAGCAGCAGATGCCTTGAGTCGAAAGGTTTGTGCTCTATCCTTATCGACCATAGGTGTGACTAATATGATTGAAGACTGTTGTTTGTCTGGATTAGCATTTGATACAAGTAGTAGACCATTGCTACTTGCTTCGATTCAAGTTGAACCAGATTTGATTTTGCGAATCAAAGAAGCGCAGAGAACTGATCAGAATATTCAGAAGTCGATTCAGATGGTTAGATCAGGACATCAGTCAGAATACCAGGTACATGATTTTGTTCTGTATGTGAATAACCGCCTTGTAGTGCCAGATGTTGCAGAATTGAAGCAACAGATTTTGTCAGAAGCGCACTGTAGTCGGTTCAGCATTCACCCTGGTGGCAAAAAGATGTACAACGACTTCAAGACACAGTTCGGGTGGAAACAGATGAAGTGAGACATTGCCGAATTTGTGTCTAAGTGTTTAAATTGCCAACAGGTGAAGGCTGAGAGAAAGAAGCCCGGAAGTTTACTTCAGAGTTTGTCTATTCCAGAATGGAAATGGGATCACATTTCCATGGATATCGTGACGTAGTTACCTCGATCATCCCGAGGCTGTGACGCGATTTGGGTAATTATTGACAGATTAACCAAATCAGCGTGTTTTATTCCGTACAGAATGACGTACAGACATGATCAGATGGCTGAGATATATATCAGGGAGGTAGTCAGATTACATGGTGTGCCGAAGTCTATCGTATCAGATCGTGATCCACGATTCACTTCACACTTTTGGCACAGTCTGCAGCAGGCTTTAGGTACGACATTACACCTGAGCACTACTTATCATCCCCAGACAGATGGACAGTCAGAGCGGACTATCCAGACTTTAGAGGACATGTTGAGAGCTGTAGTGCTAGACTTTGGCACTAGTTGGCAAGATTCACTACCGTTGTGTGAATTCTCGTACAACAACAACTACCAAACGAGTATAGAGATGGCACCGTTTGAAGCATTGTATGGCAAGAAGTGCAGATCTCCTCTATATTGGGATGATATATCTGAAGTACCAGAACTTGGGCCTGATATGATTCGTGATATGACTGAGAAAGTGAAGATAATCCAGAAAAGAATGAAAACAGCAGAGGATAGGCAAGCCAAGTATGCCAATATCAGACGTAGACCGCTAGTATTTGGACAAGGAGACAGAGTATTTTTGAAGATTTCTCCCTTCAAAGGCATTGTCAGATTTGGCAAGCGTGGGAAATTGTCTCCTAGATACATCGATCCATAGGAGATTCTTGAAAAGATTGGCGATCGAGCATATCGACTGGCTCTTCCTCCTTCTCTATCCCGGATACATAATGTTTTTCATGTATCGATGCTGCGTAGATATATGCCAGATTGTTCTCATGTCATTCGGCCTGACGAAGCTGAGCTAGATCAGACATTGAGTTATGTTGAACAACCGATACAAATTCTTTATCGGAAAGAGAAACAACTCAGAAAGAAGACTATTCCGCTAGTGAAAGTCCAGTGGAGTCGTCATGGCACCGAGGAAGCGACTTGGGAGACAGAAGCAGATATGAAACAGAAATATCCCGAGTTATTCTCATGATGTGAGTTTTGATTCAGCTGTTGACTTTACTGCTGTTCATACATACTTTGATTAATTGATTTCACGTTCGAGGACGAACTAATATCTAAGAGGGGGAGAAATGTAATGCCCTAGATTGTATGTGGATAAAATGAAAAGATAAAGTGTTGTTTGAAGAAAGGGACCACACCCGCGCCTATAGAAGCACCGCACCCGCGGTGCATGGACAGAAAGTTAACCATTTTTACAGTAGGGTCACCGCACCCGCGGTCCAAGAAGGAGTGCACCCGCGGTTGATGGACAGAGAGTTGGAAAGTATTTATAGAAATGACACCGCACCCGCGGTGCAAACGTAACCGCACCCGCGGTAATGTCACCGCACCCGCGATCTTATATGTACCGCACCCGCGGTCGTCGAATTTCAGAAAATGAAAGGCATGCCGTGGACACAGCGCACCCGCGGTGAAGAGTGACCGCACTCGCGGTGCTGCATGCGAGAAATCCACCTTTGTTCCTTGTTGTGACACGTGGCATATATATATATATAGATATTGGACTGATTTAGTCCTTCTCATTTCAGAACTCAGAATCGAGAGGAATTTCTCTTTTAAGTTCAAGGTCCTTTTCATCCTATAATTGAGCTTGTGCAAGATCCTAACTTTAATCCAAGGATAGAATCTTGCTCCTCTCTTTAAGGGCTACAAAAGGATGTAAGTTTGGTTAAGTTTTAACATGTTTTGAAGTATACATGTTGGAGAAATGCTGATATGCTTGTGATTATATGTTCTTATGATTATGGTGAGTATGGAAATACAATCGGATCGATTTTCGGATACCGTTTGAGATGGTGTCGATTTTCCAGCATGTATATTGAGTTAAGATAGTGAAGAGTTCAGTATGATACATTATATTGTAATGAGGAGTATGAGTTGATTTTGATTGATTATGATGTTATTGAGTGATCGGTATCGCAGGATTATGCCGTTGTACCGTCGATTTGTATTGAGATTGATTGTCAATTCATATATGTGTTGAATTGAGTAGAAGTTTGATAAAATACACATTGATTATGCCATTTCAGATTTGTAGTGGTAAATTTGGGAACAAGACTTCGACTACGACGACGATTATACTATAATGAATGTATAATGCATGTTTTGTTTGGGGAAGACACAACTCAAATAAGATTCAATTTGAGTTTCCCAACAAAACCACATACTAGATTAGTTGCTTGTCTTTTGACATGATTATGATTGGTTTGTGGATTGTATTCAAATCTTTTGATATGATTATGCATTTATAGATTTATATTCATGCATTTGGGATAGGAGAGTCATTGGCAGATTTGCCAAACTTCTAGACGTTCGATGTATCGACGCATAGGAGCAGACATCCTCCGATTGTAGACATTCGATACAGACTTGACCGAAGTCTAGGAGTAAGACGTACAGTTACCCCGATTGGGAGGGTAGGTGACAGACAGCGACGTCTTATTCACACCGGGATCCCTAGAGTAGAGTCGATTCGAGTCAAGACATGATTTGATTTGAGTCGCATGTTTGATTTGAGTCGCATGTTTAGATAGATCGGTTTCATAGACTATGGAGCCATTGTTATTGCTTTCATGCATGATTTATGATTTCGTATCAGCATGTATACATGTTTTATACTGGGATTTGTTCTCACCGGAGTTTCCGGCTCAACTTGAATCGTGGCAAATTTAGCAATATAAGCTTTCATTTGTTTTTACCAAAACTGTCTTTTCAAATCATTATATATATTTTCTTGCCACCAGGATGAATACTAAATCGAATGTTGTGCACTTCTGATAGTATCTATCGTTTCACTCCGAAACATTTGGCAAAACAGTACAATTATTTACATACAGAACATTGTCATGAACCTGATACTCGGATCGATGTCTTGCTCGAACTCTCGCTATCTAGTTCTGTACATTCTGATCAACTTTCTGAGCTGCTTATATTTCAAAATCAGCTCTGGGTCGGACTGTACAATATAAATTCCCCCACTGTCTACTATCTGATTCGAACACGGATTCAGAATAACAGCAATATTCAATCAAATTCAAAATATCACTCATCGGTACTGATCTGCTAACTCATAAAACCGCAAATATCTAACACTGATATCCATCTCGGCCCACTAATTACGGTTTAATTCTGCTAAAATCAACATATACATCATCTTCAGATATAACATACCCTGAATGCAATCTGTCTCAATCAGGATTCACCAATTCAACAGTTTCTAATATCAAGTCAAGGTTAAAATCAATCTCTCTGACTGAAATCAAATCTAAAGTCTTCTCTGGGAAAACATCAATAACTTTCATATCATTGGTAAATCAGCCAATGATAGACTCAACTTCAGTTAATCAACTGAATACATGAGGAGTTTCTCTGCTCCTTTCTGTAATAATCGAGTCATAGATAGTACGGATTATCAAAGGAATTCTCAATCTAGAATCCTTATCGTACAATATTCATCCCTTGGCCATCTCAAGTCCGATTCTCACCATCCTCTGGAACTAATATAGGGTAGCTCTGTACTTGGTCAGCATATCAATATCAGTAATGCAGTCCCAAAATCAGACAACACTAGTACAATACCAGCTACCAAACGATCTAACTCAATCTCATTCTCATCCTATTGTAGTATACGATATTTTACAGAATTCACTGCTATAAAAACTCTCCCCAACCGGTAAAGAGATATACTACAGTAGATAAAACTCAACAGATAATGCATGACTCAATGCAAATCGCTAAAAAATAAACGTATGGGACGTGTCCGTATTCATCAATACAAAAGCAAGATAACTACATCAAGAACAGTTACCTGCAACATCATCATCTGGTGCTTCCTGAGCCGGCTCCTCAGTCAAAGCAAATACTCTGGCCTGCTGTCTAGGAGGATGGCCAACTGTCTGGCTTCCTCCTGGCCTCTGCTGTGACTGAGATGGTGCTGGCTGAAATGAATGAACAGCAGCTGGTCGTCTACTCCACTGTGCCGCTGATCCAGATGATTCGGCTCCCTGGGATCTTTGAGAACCCTTCTGTGGACACACTCTGGCAAAATGTCCCTGTTGTTTGCAGAAGTGGCAACTACCAAGTACTCATTGGCATTGCTCAGTGGAATGTCTCCCTCCACAATTTCCGTAGTAAGCTCCGGTATAACTCTGTTTGGAACCACTAGAGCTAGAAGAACTGCCGCCAGACTTCTTAAACTACTTTCCTCTAGCCTTCAGAAAATCTTTCTTTCCACCACTGCTACTATCACTCTCATATCAGGGTGATGGTTGATGTGGTCTCGGTGCGAGAGGATCCATTCTCTTGAATGGATTCCAAGTAGGGTTCTTCATTTTCTTTTTATCCTTTCTTTCAATCAAGCAATTAATCTTCAATCCGGAGTTAGAACAAGGTTATTTTGGGTTCAAGAAGCTAAGGTAAGCTTGTGGCTTTGGTTATTTCTTGGTTTTTGGTGTTGGGGGTTATATGGGATTATTGATTGTGTTGATTTTATGGGTTTATTGGTATTGTTGTTGGATTATTGAGATGTTGATGGTGTTATATATGATTTATTGTGTAGGTTGTGTACCAAGGGTTTATGTTGAAGGTGTTCTTGTTGTTTGTAAGTGGAATCTCATTCTTGTGCTCACATGATAGTATATGTATTGTGTTTCAATGGTTTTAACATGTTATTCCCTTCCATTTGATCCATATTAGGTATTTAATTACTTGATTGTATATTTGAGACAATTGAATGTCTCAATTGTGAAAAAGGGAATACAAGAGAAAAGAGTTTACAAAGTGTTTGATTAAATGCCCCAAAGAGAGTTTAAAATGATTTATGGATTGATAGATACATAGTCATAGATTGCATGCAATTAGTTGATCAACGACCATAGGCTTATATCCCTCAGAGTTATCGATTTATATCGATGGGATATAGGTACAGAGACAGAGATACTATATAGATATCAATCCAACAGAGAAAAGAGAAATACCATCTTATTGTTATATTATTGCTATGTTATTCATGATTCAGAGTTGATGGTATTTAATGTTTTTAAATCCATGTTTTACAGAGTCTGCTATATACATTGCTATGTAAGAGTTCCACTTGCTGAGTTTTACACTCATTTCAGTTATTCATGTGATGCAGATAAGAGCGACGAACCAGGACGTTGATTGAAGCCGGGGTCATATGCATATAGAGATGGAAGGAAGTGGAAGATTATTTTGTTATACATGATCAAAATGATATTTTGTATTTTGACGCAACACTTTTTGGATCATGTATATTATTTTGATGGTATATATATTGGAAATGCATTTTGAATCCTTCCTCCCTTTAAAGAAAAATTTTTAATTCCGCTGTTATTTTATTAAAATCGATCAGAGGGTATTACATTTAGTGGTATCAGAGCACCGTTCTTCGGACCAATACATATGACTTCGTCTACTTTCAACAGTCCGGGTATGTCTTCTTCTACATCTATTCATTGTTATCTATTGATATGTATTGTGTGAGCACATTGTAGGAATAGATGCCTCCTAAGAGAAAGGCTGCAGAGGGTGATGATAGTTCTTCCTCTAGAGTTGTCGATAAGTTCGGCAAGTTGTTGAAAGAGCAAGCCAAGGTCCATAGTGAGCAGATCCAACAGTTGCTCCGTCTGCAAGGAGCAGGCCAAGGGCGAGGCCAAGGTAGAGTTCCAGTAGTTCAACAAGTTGGAACCGATGGGATCTTTACTGCTTTCAACCAGTTGGAACCGATGGGACCAATACAGTTTTGGTGGAAACAAATGAAAGCTGATATTGCTGATTTTGTTTGTCTGGTTTAGCATTTGACACAGATAGTAAACCATTAAGATTTGCCACGATTCAAGTTGAGCCAGATTTGATTATGAAAATCAAAGAAGCTCAAAGAACAGATCAAAATATACAGCAATCAATTCAGATGGTCAGATCAGGACATCAGTCTGAATATCAGATACATGATTTTGTCCAGTATGTGAATAACTGTATTGTAGTGCCAGATGCTTCAGAGTTGAAACAACAAATATTGTCAGCAGCGCACTGTAGTCGGTTCAGCATTCACCCTGGTGGCAGAAAGATGTACAACGACTTGAAGACACAGTTCTGGTGGAAACAGATGAAATCAGATATTGCCGAATATGTGTCTAAGTGTTTAAATTGCCAACAGGTGAAGGCTGAAAGAAAGAAGCCCGGAGGTTTACTTCAGAGCCTATCTATTCCAGAAAGGAAATGGGATCACATTTCCATGGATTTCGTGACGAAATTACCTCGATCATCCCGGGGCTGTGATGCAATTTGGGTCATTATTGACAGATTAACCAAATCAGCGTGTTTTATTCCGTATAGGATGACGTACAGACATGATCAAATGGCTGAGATATATATCAGAGAGGTAGTCAGATTGCATGGTGTGCCGAAGTCTATCGTATCAGATCGTGATCCACGATTCACTTCACACTTTTGGCACAGTTTGCAGCAGGCTTTAGGTACGACATTGTACCTGAGCACTGCTTATCATCCCCAGACAGATGGACAGTCAGAGCGGACTATCCAGACTTTAGAGGATATGTTGAGAGCTATAGTGCTAGACTTTGGCACTAGTTGGCAAGATTCACTACCATTGTGTGAATTCTCGTACAATAACAGCTATCAAACGAGCATAGGGATGGCACCGTTTGAGGCGTTATATGGCAAGAAGTGCAGATCTCCTCTATATTGGGATGATATATCTGCAGTACCAGAACTTGGGCCTGATATGATTCGGGAAATGACTGAGAAGGTGAAGATCATTCAGAAAAGAATGAAGACGGCACAGGATAGACAGGCCAAGTATGCCAATATCAGACGTAGACCGTTAGTATTTGAACCCGAGACAGAGTATTCTTGAAGATTTCTCCTTTCAGAGGCGTTGTCAGATTTGGCAAACGCGAGAAACTGTCTCCTAGATACATCGGTCCATACGAGATTCTTGAAAAGATTGGCGATCGAGCATATCGATTGGCTCTTCCTCCGTCTCTATCCGGGATACATGATGTTTTTCATGTATCGATGCTGCGTAGATATATGCCAGATTATTCTCATATTATTCAACCTGACGAAGCTGAGCTTGATCAGACTTTGAGTTATACTGAGCAACCGATACAGATTCTTGATCGGAAAGAAAAACAGCTCAGAACGAAGACTATTCCGCTAGTGAAAGTCCAGTGGAGTCGTCATGGCACTGAAGAAGCGACTTGGGAGACAGAAGCAGATATGAAACAGAAATATCCCGAGTTATTCTCATGATGTGAGTATTTATTCAGCTTTGGACTTTACTGTTGTACGTACATACATTGATTAATTGATTTCACGTTCGAGGACGAACTAATATCTAAGAGGGGGAGAAATGTAATGCCCTAGATTGTATGTGGATAAAATGAAAAGATGAAGTGTTGCTTGAAGGAAGAGAACGCACCCGTGCCTAGAGAAGCACCGCACCCGCGGTGCATGGACAGAAAGTTAACCATTTTTACAGTAGGGTCAACGCACCCGCGGTCAAAGAAGGACTGTACCCGCGGTTGATGGACATAGAGTTGGAAAGTATTTACAGAAATGACACCACACCCGCGGTGCAAACGTAACCGTACCCGCGGTAATGTCACTGCGCCCGCGGTCTTATATGTACCGCACCCGCGGTCGTCGAATTTCAGAAAATGAAAGGCATGCCGTGGGCACAGCGCACCCGCGGTAAAGAGTGACCGCACTTGCGGTGCTGCATGCGAGAAATCCACCTTTGAATTCCATGAAGACACATGGCATATATATATATAATTGTGATGAGTCTTCACTTGCACCATTTTCCATCAGTTGAAAACGTGAGAGAGTGGGGAGAAGCTTCAACTCCTTATGCTTTAAGGTTGTGATTTTAAAAGAATTACATATCCAAACTTTAATCCAAGTTGAGATTCTTGTTCCTCTTGACAAGGGCTCCAAAAGGGTATACTTTCTATATCTTTTCAGCATGTTTTGAAGTTAACATGTGGAGGAAATTCATATATGTTTGTGATTATATGTTCTTGAGATTATAGATGTCGTAGAATCGTAAACGGACCGGTTATTGGATGTCGTATGCCATTTGTATGGAATTCCAGCTTACATGTGCATGAGATTATGCAGATTTTCAGAGTTTGAAATGGGAATGGTATTGACTATGAGTTGAGGATATATATGTTAAGATTTGAATTGATCGGTATCAAGACACTATGCCATTATACCGTCGAATTGTATCAAGATTTGATATTGAACCGTACTAGTATAGTTGAGTTGTGATTTGATATTGTGCATCTCAACATTGTCATTTCAGATTTGATAGTGACAGATTCATCATCGAGACTTCGACATCGACAGACATTGTACGACGAATGGTATAATGCATGTTTTGTTTGGGGAAGACACAACTCAAATGAGATTCAATTTGAGTTTCCCAACAAAATCGCATACTAGAATTATTGTTTATCTTTTGATATGATTGTGATTTGTTTATAGATTTATATTCAAATCTATTGATATGATGATGTCTTGTTTATAGATTTATATTCAAGCCTTTGAGATAGGAGAGTCATTGGCAGACTTGCCAAACTAGATGTTCGGTGGTATCGAGGCTTCGGATCAGATTCACTCCGATTGCAGACATTCGATACAGACTTGACCGAAGTCTAGGAATAAGACGTACAGTTACCCCGATTGGGAGGGTAGGTGACAGATAGTAACGTCTTATTCACACCGGGATCCCTAGAGTAGAGTCGATTCGAGTCAAGATATGATTTGATTTGAATAGCATGTTTAGATAGATCGGTTTCATAGACTATGGAGCCATTGTTATTGCTTTCATGCATGATTTATGATTTCGTATCAGCATGTATACATGTTTTATACTGGGATTTGTTCTCACTGGAGTTTCCGGCTGTTGTTATGTCTGTATGTGTGCATAACAACAGGTGGGACAGGATCAGGGTCACGACAGAGATGAGAGATGGACATAGCGTGGTGATCACGGGCGCAACAGATGAACTAGTAGTTGTACTTTTGATTTGGACTGTATTTAATTACTGATTTGTAGAATATGAATAAGACATGACATGTTTATTATATGTGTTGTAATTGAATAAAGAAAGATATTATGTTTAGTGTTTACATTTGAATTAATGTTAAAAAGCGAAAATTTGACCCACATTTTGAATAAAAATCCAATTAATCCCAAAAAGAATTGAGTTAGAGCCCGGGTCCCCACAACAGGTGGTATCAGAGCGGTAGGTTTTGTAGACTGAGATAAAATAGAATGAGCGGGGTAGATTGAGTCTTCTTCCTTGCTTTTGATGTGCTAGCATGATTTAATGCTTTTCCTATTATATGTTGTATTGTATCTGAGTTTTTTTACACCATATACTTGTACAGACTGAATCAGAACCGATTCTGGATCAGAGGTATATGATCAGAGGAGGGCTGAGACAGATTGTATAGATTGTATCCTAATCTGTTTGATAATCAGATATGCCGCCTAGAAGAATACCACAACCAGCTGCAGGTCAAGTGCCAGAATAGGGGAGTACGTCAGGTACCCAGATGGACGTAACCGCTACCCCGATGGAGACTCTGTTGAAGCGGTTTCAATCATTCCGACCACCGACTTTGAAAGGCACTGAGAATGCAGCGGATTGCGAAAGCTGGTTGGATGATATAGAGATGTTATTTGAATCACTTGCCTATACAGATGAACGTAGAGTGAAACTGGTTGGGCATCAATTGCAAGAAGTGGCCAAGAGTTGGTGGCTAACAGCGAAACGAGCCTTAGAACATCGAGGTATTGATATTACTTGGAAAGTCTTTAAAGATGAATTTTATCAACGTTTCTTTCCAGTGTCATACCGAAAAGACAAAGGGGCCGAGTTCGCCAACTTGAGACAGGGCCAGTGGGACATAGAGGAGTATGTTGCCAAATTCTCGTCCTTACTTCGATTTGCACATCACGTAGCAGGGAATGATGAGGCAGTGGCCGATCAGTTCATAAATGGCTTGAATCCGGACATCTTTACCCTAGTGAACACGGGGCAACCCAACACTTTTTCTGAGGCGCTGAATCAAGCGAAGGGAGCAGAGGCTGGCTTGATTAGGCAGCGAGGAGCTTCCTATAGTGTTCAGGGTCAGAGACCGCCACCGTTCGCCACACAGTTTCCACCACCTCCTCCTCGATTTGATAGTGGAATCAGTAGTTGTAGAACCCGTAAATCAGTCTACGTTTAAGCCATGCATAATTCTAGATTTTTAAATTTAATTGACTTCATTGCATGATTATTTTAAATGCATTTATTTGAAGTTAATTATTCATTAGTTCAGTTCAGTAGTTTGATTTTTAGCATTTCAGTTATTTCAGTGAGGCCAGACTGGAGTTGGAGTTTTGAGATAGAATTTAAGATTCGAGAAATATTTCCAAAAGTTAATTTAGCTAGCAACTAAGTTCATTTAAGTTAGAAAGGGAGGTTTGAGGATTTAATTTAATTATTTGAGGTGATTAAGAAATGAACTCATTTAAGTTACTTAATTAAGGGTTATATTCAATAAATTATTTGAGGGATTAGTGAGGCTTTTAAAAGTTATTAATTATCAACTAGATAGCAATATTTCCCCTTCATTTTATTTGTAGATTTTCGGCCACACCCCTAGAAGAATAAAATAGGACTTGCCAACTCACCTTTAACCCATTCTTGGTTGATTAGCATGCTAATTCTTTTAGCTATATTCCACCTTATTAATTAATACTAGACCACTATCCCCTTGATTTGCATGATAAAATCGGCCACTATACTCTAGAATCACCCCAAGAGATCATTTGATAGCAATTCAAATTCAAAATTTCAAATGCATGAAGACTTGGTCTTGATATGATCCTTATATCTTGCACCATCCTCCTCACCCCTCATAACCACTCCATCACACTCCCTCCCCACCGAAATCAGACCCCTCTTCAGTAGAAAAAAAAACGTGAGTAATAGCTAGGGAGCAAAAGGGAGAAAAAAATCTCGAGAACTAGAAAGAACAAGAGAAGCGCTCCATCTCCTCCGTGTCCGCTCGTCGTCGTTCGTTCGTTTTCTTTCGAAACGAACAGGCATGTCTAGATTCTTTCTAAACCTCAATCAAGTCATATTATCATTTATTTTTCAGTACATGATCATGTTTATTCAAAGCAAAAATCGAGATCCATGTCAAAACTTTTGAAAACAACACATGCAGAATTTTGATATTTCTTGGCAAGCTTCACGTTTTTCTTGGTTTGTGAGTTTCAGGTGATTGGTTTGACTCCAGCTCCCAAGGTGACTCCTAGACATGTAATAGGATGCATTAGGACCATGTTGGCCCTTCATTCAGCCCCCATGCTTGCTGGAAAACTGAAATGACAGCAAGTTTCCCATAGGCGCAGATTGGTGTTCGAAATTTCAGTTTTGTGTCAAGGGGTTGGATCTGATCTTGGCTGCCCTAAGGGCTCTTAGCCATGGTTGGATCACTTCCTAGCATGTCTAAGACGTGACCAAGTCATCCTTTTGGTGGCTTGGTCATGGTGCATTGGTTTTATCAAATCAACAAGAAACAGCCCCTTTCCCCATTCGGCTTCTTCATTGGTTCAGCATATGGTTTCGGTTTTGGTTGCTTGGTATGGATCTTGGTTGGCCTATGGCCCATATCCACGGTTCATAACCATGCTCTTAGATGTCTAGATCGTGCCATGGTCACTCAAATGGCCACTGGAACGACGCAAGACATCGATCTAAGCAAAACACTACACACGCATGCACGTGGTTCTCGGTTGGAGTTTCGGTTGAGTTTTGGTGTGATGCGGTTGTGGGCTGGCCTAGGGCCCTTATCCATGGTTCAAATCACTCCTTGGGATGTTGGTAAGAGTCTCTGGTCGGTGGTTTCACGCACCCAATGGCCGGTAGTCTCGAAAAACAACACAAGTTACACGATTGTACAGTTGCTGGAAAATTACAGCAAGTTGCTGTGTCGGTTCGGTGGCTCGTTCGAGTCTTGGTTGGCTTTTAGCCCATGGGCCTTGACTGGACAGTGTCTTATTGAGTTAGGAAGGTCATGTTTTCGACCGTTCGTCATTTGGATCATTTTTGAGGTCGTAAGAGAATTTACGGTGCGATGTGCCAAATTGACTCTCGAAAGAGCGTTTCGTGTTTTGGGCCTCCATTCCACCTAGATTTCGACCCTATCATTTTAGTAGCATTATTTTATGATTTTTCAGCGTATTTTAATCATGACTATGTGCGGTCAGGTTGGCTCGGAGTCATGATTAAATGCGAAGTCATTAGGGCATCATAGTCGCATCTTTTGAAACGTAAATTGCGTAGTTCGTCATGTTTAGCTATTGCATATTTTCATAGCACAGTTAGGTTGCAGCGAGCCTGGGGGACGATCCAATCCAATCCAGTTGGTAAAATTACAGGAATTTCATTATGCCAGTTAATTATTTTTACGTGCATTAAATAGAAAATGATTATTTTTGAGATTTATGCGATATGGCGTGTGGTTCATTCACTATATGGAGGGTTATTTTATACGGTCGCCAGTGACGATCAGTTCAGTATGGTACCACCCGGTCGCCAGTGATTCGGCCAGCTCAGTTCAGTTTCAGCCTCCCCGGTAGCCAGTTACCGATCAGTTCAGCTTAGTGCAGTGGCCACAGGCGTAAAACATATCTCACAGAAAATTTACCAGTTATTTCAGTACAGGCTCAAGGAGCAAACATTTTTACTGTGATATCAGTTCAGTTATGCACGTATTATAATTGCTCAGTACAGATTATTTCACCATGCCTCAGGACAGGATATGTTATCACATGCATATTTTAATTCCAGATTTTTACCCTCGTTACCTGCGATATGCATGGTGAGTCTTTAGGCTCACTAGACTTGATTGTTGTAGGTACTGATGAGGCCAGGGCCGAGGGGGGGACCAGTGAGCCAGCTTGGGTTGGCAGTAGTGGCACCCGAGGACCTCAGAGCAGCAGTTGTTATTTTATTCCGCAAAATTTTATCAATCGTGGATTTTAATTGGATTT
>NW_027459926.1:0-50809 GCF_025594145.1 Primulina tabacum | reverse complement strand
TGGGAGAATAGGAGAGAGGAGAGCAGAGTTGGGTCCAGAGATTGTCCAGCAGGCAGTAGAGGTAGTAGTCAAGATCCGTGATAGGATGAGGACTGCTCAGAGCCGACAGAAGAGTTATGCCGATCAGCGGAGGAGAGAGTTAGAGTTTGCAGTGGGCGATCATGTCTTCGTGAGTGGCACCTATGAAGGGTGTCATGAGATTTGGAAGAAAGGGAAGCTCAGTCCGAGATTCATTGGACCGTTTGAGATCCTTGACAGAGTTGGGACGCTTGCTTATCGTGTGGCTCTTCCGCCGAATCTGGCCGGAGTACACAATGTCTTTCACGTCTCCATGCTGAGAAAGTATATGGCAAATCCTTCGCATGTGCTGAATTTCGAGCCGTTGCAGCTTACCGAACTTATCTTATGAGAGAGACCCGTGCAGATCCTAGACAGCAGGAGAAGAAGCTTCGGAACAAGTTGTTAAGCGAGTCAAAGTCAAATGGCTCAACCATTCAGAGGAGGAAGCTACGTGGGAGTCTGAGCCGGAGATGAGAGATCGATACCCGAGTTATTCGGAGTTCTAATTTCGAGGACGAAATTTCTTTTAAGGGGGGGAGGATTGTAGAACCCGTAAATCAGTAGACGTATAAGCCATGCATAATTCTAGATTTTTAAATTTAATTGACTTCATTGCATAATTATTTTAAATGCATTTGTTTGAAGTTAATTATTATTATTTCAGTTCAGTAGTTTGATTTTTAGCATTTCAGTTATTTCAGTGAGGCCGGACCGGAGTTGGAGTTTTGAGATAGAATTTAAGATTGAGAAATATTTCCAGAAGTTAATTTAGCTAGCAACCAAGTTCATTTAAGTTAGAAAGGGAGGTTTGAGGATTTAATTTAATTATTTGAGGTGATTAAGAAATGAACTCATTTAAGTTATTAAATTAAGGGGTTAGCTCACTAAATTAATTAAAGGATTAGTAAGGCTTTTAAGGGTTATTAAATTACTAGATAATCAATTTCCCCCTACCATTTATCATGCATTTTCGGCCACACCCCTAGAAGAACAAACTAGGACTTGCCAACTCACCTTTGACCCATTCTTGGTTGATTAGCATGCTAATTCTTTTAGCTATTTTTCCACCTTAATTAATTAATACTAGACCACTATCCTAACCCTTGTTTGGCATGATAAAATCGGCCACTATACTCTAGAATCACCCAGAGATCATTTGATAGCAATTCAAAATTCAAAATTCAAATGCATGAAGACTTGGTCTTGATATGATCCTTATATCTTGCACCATGCTCCTCACCCCTCATAACCACTCCATCACACTCCCTCCCCACCGAAATCAGACCCCTTTTCAGTAGAAAAAACGTGAATAATAGCTAGGGAGAAAGGGAGAAAAAATCGAGAACTAGAAAGAACAAGAGAAGCGCTCCATCCTCCGTGCCGCGTCGTCGTCGTTTTCGTTTTCTTTCGAAACGAAACCAGGCATGTCTAGATTCTTTCTAAACCTCAATCAAGTCATATTATCATTTATTTTTCAGTACATGATCATGTTTATTCAAGCAAAAACCGAGATACATGTCAAGACATTTTGAAACAACACATGCAGAATTTTTGATATTCCTTGGCAAGCTTCACGTTTTTCTTGGTTTGTGAGTTTCAGGTGATTGGTTCGACTCCAGGCTCCCAAGGCGACTCCTAGACATGTAATAGGATGCATTAGGACCATGTTGGCCTATTCATTCAGCCCCCATGCTTGCTGGAAAACCGAAATGACAGCAAGTTTCCCATAGGCGCAGATTGGTGTTCGAAATTTCAGTTTTTGTGTCAAGGGGTTTGGATCTGATCTTGGCTGCCCTAATGGATCTTAGCCATGGTTGGATCACTTCCCTAGCATGACTAAGACGTGACTAAGTCACCCTTTTGGTGGCTTGGTCCATGGTTCATCGGTTTTTAAATAATCAACAAGAACAGCCCCTTTCCCCATTCGGCTTCTTCATTGGTTCAGCATATGGTTTCGGTTTTTGGTTGCTTGGTATGGATCTTGGTTGGCCTATGTCCCATAGCCACGGTTCATACCATGCCCCTTTATGTCTAGATCGTGCCATGGTCAATCAAATGGCCACTGGAACGACGCAAGACATCGATCTAAGCAAAACACTACACACGCATGCACGTTGGCTCTCGGTTAGACCCTTCGGTTGAGTTTTGGTATGATGCAGATTGTGGCTGGCCTAGGGCCCTTAGCCATGGTTCAAATATTCCTTGGGATGGTTGTAAGAGTCTCTAATCGGTGGTTCACGCCCCAATGGCCGGTAGTCTCTAAAACAACACAAGTTACACGGGTGTGCAGCTGCTGGAAATTTACAGCAAGTTGCTGTGTCGTTTAGAAGGCTCGTTTGAGTTCTTGGTTGGCTTGTAGCCCATGGCCTTGGACTGGACAGTGCCTCATTGAGTTGGGAAGGTCATGTTTTTGACCGTTCGTGATTCGGATCATTTTTGAGGTCGTACGAGAATTTACGGTGCGATGTGCCAAATTGACTCTCGAAAGAGCGTTTCGTGTTTTGGCCTCCATTTCACCTAGATTTCGACCCTATCATTTTAGGAGCATTATTTTATGATTTTTCAGCGTATTTTAATCATGACTATACGTCAGTTCGGTGTCGGTTCAGGTTGGCTCGGAGTCATGATTAAATGCGAAGTCATTAGGCATCATAGTCGCATCTTTTGAACGTAAATTGCATAGTTGGTCAAGTTTAAGCTATTGCATATTTTTCATGGCACAGTTAGGTTGCAGCGAGCCTGGGGACGATCCAATCCAATCCAGTTGGTAAAATTTACAGGATTTTTCATTACGTCAGTTAATTATATTACGTGCATGAAAACAGAAAATGATATTTTTTTTTGAGATTTATGCGATATGGCTTGTGGTTCATTCACTATGTGGGAGTGTTATTTTATACGGTCGCCAGTGACCAATCAGTTCAGTATGGTACCACCCGGTCGCCAGTGACCGGCCAGCTCAGTTCAGTTTCAGCCTCCCCGGTAGCCAGTTACCGATCAGTTCAGCTTAGTGCAGTGGCCACAGGCGTAAAACATAATCTCGACAGAAAATTTTATCAGTTATTTCAGTACAGGCTCCAAGGAGCAAACATTTTTACTGTGATTATAGTTCAGTTATGCACGTATTATAATTGCTCAGTACAGATTATTTTCAGTTTGCCTCAGGACAGGATATGTTAACTCATATTTTAAATTCAGATTTTTTTACTCGTTACCTGCGATATATGCATGCTGAGTCTTTAGGCTCACTAGACTTGATTGTTGTAGGTACTGATGAGGCCAGGACCGAGGGCGGGGACCAGTGAGCCAGCTTGGGTCGACAGTAGTTGCACCCGAGGACCTCAGAGCAGCAGTTGTTTTTATCCCGCAAACATTTTTATCAGTCGTTGGATAATTTTTAAATTGTGATTTTTGGCAAACTTTATTTTCTTCCGTTGCAATATTTTGAAATATTGAACTTGATTCACCAGTGATTTTATGAATGAGGCCACTTAAGTTCTTTTAAAAAGAAAATTTTTAATTCTCCGCAAATTTTCAAGCAAGGAGTTTTTGGCCCTTTACAATTTGCACCTATCATGTGTATTGGTTTGATAAAAGAACTCTTGAATGAATTAGCCTGTAAACTTGCAGGCACTTATATAGAGTCTCAGGAAGCTGAAGAGACGGCAATTTGGTTACACGAATACCAAGATTCATCCCTCTTGTCCTCAGATATCACATCTCAGCACTTATTGGTTGCATTTATCGAGGGGGAACAGTCTTTTAGTCAGACTAAGATTTTATCTTTTTCCGAAAACAGATAGAATGTCTGTCCTCTTGATAAAACAACAAGTCTACTGGTTTTATCAAAGCGCTCAATTATTTCAGTACTTTAAAACTTCCAGTAGACGTTATCATAAAACGACAACTTCTCTTCTGATTATTTCAAAAGTAACCGCTTGGACAGCCCGCCCTTATCACTAAATTTCAAAATTTTAAAAAAAATCATTAGTCTATCTGACACGTTTTGAATTTTTTTATAAAATAATAACTCAACCGTAAACATATTGACACGTGTCCTTGTGTTTACAATGACGGCTGTAAATTTTCTTTTGAATATTAACTGCCTTTGTTTCTTCTATTCATTTTTTTTTACGTTTCCAGAATCTTATTCTCTAACTACTGTTTCTTTTGAAATCGTGCTTACTCAATCTCTTTGAAGTTACTTTCTTTAAAGGAAACAAATGGCCGGAGCTTACACCCTAAATGCTTACCAGGTTAACTTCTCCTCCGTCCTTACCATCAAGGATGAGAATCTTCTGAAGATGTTTCAAGCCTTAGAAAAATCAGGACTCCGAAAATTCTTGGAAGCACCTGCTACGATATACAAAACTGCTCTTCTGGATTTCTATGCTAAGGCAACTATTCAAGAAGGAAAGATCATTCACTCTCAAGGAGTCGCATCCATCTCCATTGATGCAGCACTATTGGGATCAACCTTCTTCCTCCCATGTTCAGGTACTTCTGAACTCTTCGATATTTCTAAGCAAGAGATGTCTACTGCTCTCAGCACCTTCTCAGCTTCTGGAGAAGATTTGTCTCCATCTTGCTTCAAGAAGCTTCTAAAAATAGAGTATCAAGTGCTTGCTGACATTGTGGTAAAGGCCTTATTGGTCAAAGCTGGCACATTTGATAAGCTGACTAAGGAGAAAGTCCAAGTGATGGTTGCCATCACTTCAGAAATTAAAAAGATTGGAGTCACTTCTGGTTTTCGAATAATGAAGACATGGTTTCAAGGAAAAGCACTGGATTTGCTGTTCAGATCAGCATAATGCTAAAAGATGCTGGTTTTTCTTTTACAAGTGAACAGGATGCTGTTTCCGTGACAATGATTGATGCTGAAAATACACTTGCTTTAAGACCCAAGCCAACTGTGGCTGAATTTGTTGCTTAGAAAAATGAGATTGGAGACACTATTTCTAAGGATCAAGGATTTCAAAAGAAGATTAAAAGAAAGAGAGTGGTTATCTCTACTGATTCTGACAAAACAGAGTCCGAGGAGTCTACTGCGCCCATTCAACCATCTCTGCCCCCTACTCCCAGCAAAAAGAAAGCTCGAACTGCTCTTCGGATCAAGAAGACAGCAGCAATCTCTGAATTAAAAGTTGTTCCTTTGAGGCAAGTGTTCCCAAAAGTTGTTCCCTCTGCTCGACCAACTGTCTCTGTCTCTACACCAATCACTACTGTTGTTATTCCAACAACATCTACTGCGTCAACTTTTAGACCCGTGTCTGGAATTGTCTTTCGAGAATCTACTGCAGGTCTTCTGCGTTTCGACCGGTGCCGACTATACCTGTTTCAGAAAAGGGAAAAGAGAAACTTGTGGAACAACCAAATTTTCAAACTAACCAATCATCTGTCTCGACTGGTGTTGATCTTCATCTCGAAGAAATCTAAAATTTTGCAAATGAGGAAATAGAGTTATTTGATGAATGGCACAAGGTCAGGGTATTTCATCCCCTCACCTTTTTCAAAACTAAGGGTTCGTTTGGACGAATAGTAAGGCATGAGTTAAAGGTCTTTTATCTTGCAAAGACAGAGAATGTGATTGAAGCGATGCGCCGTCGGAGCTTCATTGTTGAGCGGAATAAACGAAACAAACTGGACTCAATCTTAAAGACTCTTAAGTCCAATTTTGATGGATTAATCCCAACTGCTGCTCACGATCAAGAAGTGATCCTTGTACTGACAGAACGTCTGAGAATAATGGATGAGCAACTCAGTGCTCAAGAACAAAAGTTTGGAGAGATTGAATCGTATTCAATAGGCCTTATTCCGGATCTTGCTCAGATTCAGTCAGTTGAGGAACAATCTATAGCTATTCTAGAAGCTATAATTTCCAGTACTCCTGCATTTTCCAAAGTGCCTATTCCGTCCTCTTCACTTGTATCTGTTCGTGGAATTGGCTTCAGTCGAGGAAGTCATTAATTCTATCACTCGGGCTCCCTGCGGTATCGGTTACCGTTCAGCTGATGATTCTGGCCACCCAACCATCCAACCAGCCAGAACCAACTCAGGAAGAATCGCATGCTGACCAGTCTCCTTCCTTGCCGAAGTTGGCGATTTTCTCTACTGAACATCAAGAGGAGATGGTCCTGATTTTGAATGATTCGATTCAACCCGATCAACAATTGACGCCATGCAGTAGTTCAACCTAGCAGAAAGCACACTTCCTACACATTCTACTATTTTTGAACCTGCTGTTGGTGAACCGTGGCTGCTGAACCAATCTGCTGGTCAGGAAGGCCTCACTACTGCATTATCTACTGCTCTCATTCCCACTTTTTCTGCTCAAGCAGAAGCTCAATCCTCTACTGCTTGGCATTATCCACAATTTCCCGAACTGCTTGTAATGATCAAATTGAAGAAATGAAGCGTCGTATGCGTGAAAGAACTCCGTCACCAGAACCACTTCGATATCGAACCTGAGATAAATATTTTACTGAATAATCTCAACAATCTCTCGATGTAGTTCGGAAGCTATCTCATGAACATGTTGCAGAAGTCAGTGGTTCTAAGTTCCTTTTAAGACCGCATTACAAGGGAAATCTTCAACACGGCAGAATCTATGAACAGGAATGCATGCTGAAACCATTGCTTTCAGACAAACAATTTCCAAAGGATACGGTACCTTAGTGCTTGGTCAGAATGATATGTTGCAACGTCTCACTGATCATGATGCACTTATCCGTTCGTTCTCTAACACCATGGAATCTTTGGATGCCAAGCTTGAGTCCCAATCTCAATCTCTCACTACTTTTCATGACCGAGTTTCTACTCAGGCTCCTTATCTGGAAATGATTATAAAGGGCTTCAAAACTTGTCTGACGCATGGATGACTTAATTGCTCGGGTCATTGCCAATGATGCCAAAAAGGGAGAAGAAGAACAAAGAGAAAGAGTTCTAACAGAAGAAGAACAAAGGAGAACAGAGACAACGCAGAATCTTCAGTCAGACAAAGAGACCAAGATGACCAGAATGAAGAAATCATTTACAGGGATATTGAAACCAATAATTAAAATTCGTGTTAAAACTCCTACTGCTTTCTTATATTTATGTTTCGCATTTATCTTATCTTTATTATCGTTCTAACATTATCTAGGTTTTGGCATCACCACAAAGAGGGAAATTGTTAGATCTAAATTTATTGTGGCGATGAAAATCAAAACCAGTAGATTACTCGTTAAAACAGTAGATAACTGAAAAGCAGAATCAGTAGCGGAGAAAAGCAGAAGAAGTACCTAAATGGATATAGAATCCAGAAGCAGAAGAAAGGACTTTATTAGACTCGACATCTTAACGTTATCAGCTTTAAATGTTACCGTTCCCTTTTTCTAGTACAAGTATTAATTGCAGCATTAATCACTGTACGAAGTCATTTAATTCACTTTGCCGATTTTAGTATAAAACAGGACTGATTGTTTTATAGCTTTTCTGCAGGAACCTATTTCGGTAATAAAAGCTGACTCTATCAGAAGTCAGAAGACAGTTTCTGATTAAAAAAGTTGAACTCAGTCACCTATATATATGGAAAAAACCCTATAGAAGACAGTGCGAAACATCTCTCAAAATCAATCTGTATTTCACAAACCGAGAAACCACGAATCCTTGATATCTTCAAGTTCAACATAAAGAAAAGTAGCACACGCTTCATAGCAGATATCTGGTTTATTGAGATCATTTTTGTGCTACTGTTTCTTACACTCTTCACAATTATTCACTACACTCATATTTATCAAGAAGAGTTTGTAATCTGAAAAGAGTCTTTTCAGAACTTTGTTGTATCGTATTTTCACTGTGTTGAGTAACTAAGAGTTTCAGTAGGCAAAGGGTAAGTCCTGCTGAAGTGGGTGTGTACAAGAGTTGTACTGTAAAATCCAAAGTCTTTTAGTGATACCTTCTGAAAACAGAAGAAGGGGAGACGTAAAATACTTATTTTCGAACTTCCATAAACAACTGCTGTCTACTGATATTACTATTTCATTCACTCCATCAGATTGTTCCGCACTTAATATTGTAATCTGTTGAAAGTATTCACGACAAGATAAGCTACTATCCCTAACAGGATTTTAGCACCTTCTTTATCCAAGAAAGAAAAGAAGAAATTGGAGAGAAGAGTTCATTCAGCCCCTCCCCCTCTAAACTCTTCCTCGATCCCCAACAAAATATTAAAATTTTCATTATTTTCTCATCCATTTATTTTTCCTTTATTTGTACTTTTTAAAACATATTTTTTTTATTGCTAACAATAGTTAAAAATCAAAATTATTAATACGTTCATTTTATTTTTGGAGTTTCAGTACGAAAACTCATAAAATTTTAAATTATATTTATTAAAAAATTATACACTGCATAATAAAAAATTATAATATTTTATTGATCTATAAATTGAAAATAATATACCATTTATTGATATAAATTGAAAATAATATTTATTTTTAATAAATAAAATTAAATTTTTTATTAATTATTTTATAACATTGATAGTTAATTATTCATGATATTTTTCATTAACTTGAATGATATATATATATGTGGTGTGTGTGTGATTGATACATAATTTTAGAATTTTATCACACACATATATAAGAATAACTATAATAAATTAAATATATTTAAATTTTATAAAGTTACCCTAATTACAATATTTTAACATACTTATTATTTATTTTCAGGTACCAATAATTGTCTTGTTGTTTTTTTTTTTGGTTGACATATTGTCAAAAACAAAATTGATATATTTTTATACGAATATTTATTAAAATGAATGAAATTATTTTAGGTTTGATTATTACTAATATTGAAAATTATTGTTATGTATTTTTAAAAAATATTAATTATTTAAATAAACATGTTGAATTGAATAATTGAAGTTTAATTGCAATAAATTTAGTACTGAGTTATTTATTGTCTTTTGTAAAATCAATATGTAAAAAATTATTATATTGAGAGAGAGAAATATTTGAAATAAATAAAAAGTTATTCAAGTTCAATTGTAGTTCAAATAAATTAAAAAAAATCATAATAATAAATTACAAAATCCATAGGTTCTATGAAAAAATATACAAATGTCAATAAAAGTCATGCAAAATAAATCTACAATATTCTGTTAAAATCTTTAAAAATCTGTGAGATTCTTCAATATTAAGTCGAAATCTATCAACTCCACAAAGTCTGTTATTTAGAAAAATCAGCAAATCTCTGCAACGAATACACCTCATGAGAGTAGACTAATACCCATGCAAGTTCATAACAGAATATACTGGAAATCGAACTACCACATGCTTCTCAAGTTCATTCTCCTTTGTTCATGCAAGACCCTGCACATGGTGATACCTCTTTTGACTATCCAAACAAATATAATATGAAAATACTGCATCAATCTCTGTTCCATTTATAGAAAGTGATCTCCAGTCTTCGAGCAGATTCAGATGGCTTCAAATTTGGATCTTAGGTTGTTCAATACCAAAATCAATTCTGAAATCGGTGAAGTACTCAGAGTTTTCAATGACCATTTTGGACAAGTGGAATGTATTAAGATACTCAAATTCTTTATGTTGCTGATATTACACTCCGAATTTACCACGCCCGAGCTGCCTTGTCTATGCAAATTGAAGTTTTTGGCATCCAACTAAGTACAAGTGGTCAATTTTCTTCAGCCTTGAAAAAGTGATGCCAAAAAGAGGAAAAAAACCCAAGGATCCAGAAAAATCGAAGATAAAGACAAGTCATCTGCTATGCTTCCTCTTGTTAGCACAAGAAAACACCTGGTAGTGGTGGTCATGGCAGTTCGGGCAGTGGTCATGGTAATTCAAGCAGTGGATTAGAACAAGCCATTCTTTGCATGAACTATTCAGAAGATAGAATTTAATTGATTTATGACCTTTTGTTTATGAACTGTTTTTTATTAACTCCTAATACATTTTAGTTCATATATGAAAGTTTGGTTTCTTTTTAATACCTGCATTTCTGCTCGGTTTTGACATGACCAAAAAGTGATAAATTGTTAAGATAAGATTTGAAGTTAACTTTTTGTGATTATGAACTGAATTGAACTGATCTGGCTTAATAGAACTAATAAACGCATATCTCTCAAAGAACTTATATGATCATAAGTATTTAAAATGATATGATGATCCCTATCAAGAACTTATCTGATAAGCTTACAAACATAATGGTATGATCTGAACTGAGCCAAAATTATTTTGTGCTTACCATCAGCTTATCTAAAGACATTCTCTGAGTGAAACATTCAATTATATTTTGAGCTTTTTTTATTTGATCAACATAGGACATACATTCTCTCTCCGTATTAACGGAATAAAATATTTTTTTTGTTTCATCGAGCTAGTGTCCAAAAGAATTTAATTGTCAAGTACTATACTTGGAAAGATAACAAAGACATGTGGCACTCTCTGAAATATTGTTGGGCATCCGGTACATTTATGAGTACCATTCATATTTATTGATGTTGTGACCATTATCTATATAAGGGAATGCATTAGAAATTTTCACAAGAATTTTTTGCATCTCTGAATTTTGCACGCTATCCAGCACTTCTGAATCTATATCAGCGTCTCTTAAAAACTTATTTCAAGATGATTTACAAAGCTAAAAAATTGTATCAGATTGTTTTAAGGATCATTAAGTGCTCCTTTTTTTCTCACTTATCATTTACTTACACGAGCTATAGTTTATTGTGATAATTATCATAACTACCGGAAAAATGTTTATGAATAGATTGAGTTGTTTGAATATTTTCGGGACTTTCAGCTCAATATGGTTGGTGAACTAAGCAGAAGTGGATTTGTACAAAAAAATTGTAATGGTCAAATCTTTTTGTGGAATCCCTATGGAAACAGAAGAAAAAAAGACGTAGAAAATTTGTCTGCGAACATCCATAAACAAACTTTCGTTTATTTTTACTTTTAATCATTTATTTACTTGGTGTGATCATATTTGCGTATCTTTTTCACTTTATACATAGAGTTGTTTTCGCACTTATCTATTAGTTTCTTTACATACTTAATTTGATCGGAAAATTCACATGAGATGCTTACATAGCTTAAGTTTGCAAAATCTATTTGTTTATTTTAAGGAGTTTATTCACTCTTTTTTAAAATCATTTTCGATCCTAACAAAAGTTATTTTCCTAAATTTTTTGTACGAAATATAAATCAAGAAAATGAATATTAATCCATTAAATTTAAATCAATGGTTATATATTTCTTTGATCCATGTCCGAAGATATGTATCAAGAAAAAAGATAATGGTTTTGCATCTGTTGAACTTCAGAACTTCAATAGTGTAAGAAATAGTGTTCGACAGATGTGGTTAAGTATATCAACCGTAGTGTAAAATTGTAAATTTGTATTTTATCAGATTTAAGTGTTGTGTCAAATGTTACAACATTTAAGACAACATGCAGCAGAATATTATATTTTGTAACACAAATTCACTTTAAATAATAGATGGACAAATTTAATTGTACAAGTATAAATATTTGTGCGGTGCCTTATGGCAAAAATTAATCACTAGAAAACCAAACTCTTTACAAAAATCTATCACTAGTGATTATGACTAAATCAATTTCCTCAACATGTTGAGAAAATAAAAGCTTTCTAAAACAACCGACAATAATAAAACATCACTAAGAAAGCAAAAAACGTGATGCCAAAAGAGGAGCCACGAAAATGCTCTTCAGCCAACTTCGTTACGGATGTTGTCTGCAGATGTCCCCAACATTCAAGGCAACACGCGATCACCACTCTTCAAAATAGCACGATCCTTGATGACTTATTTCTCTGATATTCACGACGTGCACAAGTGCGTATATGTATGTTTGTGAGGGAAGAAGCCTTTTACCAATGTCCTTGATCTCTTATTTATAGGTGTAGACTTTTTCTCTTCAAGAAAACCTATTGCACAAGGAAAGTAAGAGTTTAATTAGAAATAAACTCTTAATATCATATCTCATTAAATCATTATCATAAATAGCATATCTAATATATATATGCTTAATTATCTCATTATCTTAGAAAGGCAAAATCTCACAAGATATTATCTGAAATCAAATTAACAAGGAAAAACTAATATTAGGAAAATCATTTAAATATTAGGAATTAAATCAATTAAATTCGGAATCATTATTTCCCTTCAAATAGGAATGGTCTCACATGGACATTATAAAAAATCATATTCAGGAGTATTTATATTTATTTCCCAGGTTAATTCAAGAGTGTTTTAGTCCATTCCAACATTTGTGCATGCCCATTGGCTAAAAAATAATTATTTATGTTATAATTGGTTTCATAATAGTATTTTTTTATTCTAAGTTTAGATGGTCGATAATAGATTTAAGTTTGTTATGATCGGAAGATTGATTAGAGAGAAGTAAATAAATAATCTCAATGAAATCTTTAAATAATTCGGTTGGATTTGCAACACTTGAATTTTAATTATTTTTAGTTGTGTTTCAATGAACCAGCGGTACTATAACTGAGCGAAAATAGACTCATTGAATTGGTTTAAACAATATAAACGGTTTGGCTCGAAAACAATTAGTCTAGCTAAACTGAAATAAAATGTACAACATAATTTTTTTATGGATGCTAAGAGATTGAATAACTCTTACGCCATCTTTTCTTTCATTTCCGAAAGGATATCACTAGAAAACTTTTGTTGATTACAAATACTTTGCAACAACCTAATTCATCAGGACTAATATCTGGCTACAAAAACTCCTAGCTAACTCAAGGCCTAAATAATTTGATCGGTAAGATTCTTACTGTCAGTTATATGTATTTTTTAACAAAATAAACTTAGCACAATTGATCCTTAATGATTTGATATAAACATTAAGTAGTGTTTCACAATATGCTTAATCAGTTAGGCTCTAAAAACATAATATTCAAGATGTACAAGGCTCGTGTAAAGAATGTAGATTCTGAAACTCCATGCAACTGATCTATTTATAGACAAAGATGTAACAGTAGAATTTTTTTAATCGAATACCCTTTCAGATATAATAATAATTGCGCCACATCGTCCTTTTGGACAAGGTTCACTCTTGTAGTGCGCATGAAATCTTACACTTAACGCTGTGTTTGGTTTGCAGAATTAAGTAGGATATATTATTTTATCACACTTTATCTAATGTTTGGTACGATTTTTATTTAACGAACTCAATTCCTCCTATGAATGATTAGGTTGTATTAGATGTGATTAAATAATAACTTCTTCCCTCCTAGGATTATTTATCCTTCCTCTTATCCCTACCCTCTTTCCAATTTTTCCCTTTCTCTTTCACCAACGCCGGACCACCTCCGCTGCGGGACCGTCGTCGAGCCACCGCCGGACCGCCTTCGGACACCGCCGACCGCCGTCGGACTACCTCCATTGCTGGGCCGCCGCCGACCTCCTCCGGCCGCCTAACGCCGTGGGAATGCTTCCCAAAGCCGGCCGCCACCGATCGTCGGACCACCGCCTTTGACGCCGGTCGTCAGACCACCTCCGTTGCCAGGCCGTCGCCGGAGTAAAGAAGAAAAAATAAAGAAAAGGGCAATTTCGTCATTTCATCATAAAATTCAAAATTATCCCACAATTAAAAATCGTACCAAACATAATACTATTTTACATCATATATTACATTTCTATCACAATCATTTTATTATCATTTACATACTAATCATTAGTTTATTTTATCCTCCTATCAAACGCAGCCTTAACGAATTAAAAAAATGTTATGGCATGGAGGATATTCCTATGATGCTTCCAGTTAGGCTCTTATCCTCAAAACAAAAGTTTTGGAAAATCTTCAGAGAATGTTCTTCGAAATTCCTAATTGATTCAGCATGATAGAGCAATTAGTAGACTTGTGAACCAGTAACCTTTATATTCGATTGAGTTCAAGTAATCAGTTACGCTTGAGTTCAGTTCCCTTAATGTTCAGCCAGGCTTGGGAAAATGTTTACACGTGAATATTTAGTTTTTCCTTATGAATTCAGTCCTTCTAGCTCTTTTAATTGTTCATGTTAACTCAAGAACTTTTTGGTTAAATCACCAAAACTTAATTGGCCCAACAATTTCTCTCATTTTTATGATGAAAAAATTATGCTCAATAAATACGAAAAATTGAGTTCATATAAAAGCAATTTAATTAGAAGAAGTACAACGACGTTCCTGCTAAATTGAAACTGAAATTTTCAACAAAACTGAACTAAGCTCTATCTCTTGTGATGCTCTCTATGAGATCTTGAATGTTTTCTTGAATCAGGTGAAGGCTTGCCTGATTCTGATGGTGGCTTGCTTGATTCAGAGGGCTTCCTAGAATCAGAAGGCCTGGAAGGTTCTCTTTTCTGAGCAAATTCTCCGAAATATCTTTTTCTCACTTGTTGCTTCCCATTTTTCTGTCAGCACTGGGGGACTTCAAAATATCAAGGACAACAGTAAGTTGGGTACTTTCTGGTTTAATTCGATGCCACCTAAGGGGGCACTGCCCCTTTCCAATTATTTTTTGCCACGTGTCAATTAATTTTTATTATTATTTAACAAAAAAACTCAACCATGGTTGTGTTTTTCAAATATTTGCTATTCTCTCAACCTGAGCCGTGGTTTTTTCATTTCAGAAATTTCAAAACCTCTCTCTCCCCGTATTCTCTCTCAAAACCTCTTTCAAAAACCTCGGAGTCCACCGTTCCTCTTTTACAGCACGGAAACGAGCTCCTCTAATTGAATCAGGCAAGATGAGGCTTTTCCTCGCCACTGTACATTTGTTTTTATATAATGGAGATATTTGTGTTTGTTTCAAGAAATGTGGGATTTGTTTCTTGTTATTTCTGTGAAATTGAAGATAATGGCTCGAAAATTTTCATTTCTCCGAAATTGTATGTTAAAGATACAAGGTGAACCGAAAAACTCACTGAAAATATGGAAACCAACTCTCAAGTCTAAACTCTTTGTGTGTGTGTGTGCGGTATGAGAGTGTATATCTGTGTGTGTATGTGCAGTATGAGAGTGTATATCTGTAACAAGTCTCTCAAGTCTAGACTCTTTGTGTGTGTGTATGTGCGGTATGAGAGTGTATATCTGTAAAACAAAAAAATAATTTGATTGTAACATGTGTGTATTCTTATATACATGTTTCTGCAAAAAAATTTTGTGTATCGATTGGAGGTGCTCGTTTTACTTAAATTGATGCTTGATTGGAGGTGCTCGTTTTACTTAAATTTGATTGCTCACACTTCCTTAAGTCTCACTGTTTCAATTTGCAGGTTATTATCAATCCATTTATTTGCTTAATTATTGACATATTTCCTTTTTAATTTTATCTACTGTATTATTTTCCGCTGCAGCCATCAGGTCCTTGATGCAATGAAGGATTCAACATTCTGCCCAATACTTATTCTGAAGATTTATTTATAAGATGTTCATTATATAAGATCTGATATGTATGTAGTGACTCTCTATTTTTTTGTTGCAGTAAAAAAAAACCATTTGGCATACCATTATTTTAGTTTATGGTGAGCGCCTTCGTTATTTTAAATTTTTTTCTGTTAATTATATTAATTATTTAGTGTAAACTTTTTAATGTTCTTTATTTCTTCTTGTGATATAGGGGAAAACATATGTAGTTTTCATTGGGCGTAAACCTGGTGTATATGAGACTTGGGAAGAGGCACAAAAACAAGTTAATAAATTTAGCGGTGCATCTCACATGTCATTTTCTTCTAGGGATGATGCATTAAAAGCTTTTGGTTCTTATATGGACAATCAAGTTGCAGCTTCTTCCTCTACTCCTAGTGTTGAAGGAACATCGTACGTACCTTCTAGTGCAAGTGCAAATGCAAGGGCAAGTGTCACTCAAGCTGAAAAAATAGTTAAATTGGAAGTTGCACTTGCAAATTTAGTAGAGATGACGGAGGAGATAAAAAACAAATTGAATCTCTGAAAATTAATAGTGATGATTAGATATTTTTTTGACAATACATTCTCCCATTTACATTAACCTTACAACTACTAGGATGGTTGTGTTTTTCTTCTATATACTGTATGGGGAAATCCCGATGTTATTTTCTCACTAAAATGTTTGTTCTCTTGCCTCTGATATTGATTTATGTGATGAAATTACCACATGTTTGATTCTAAAATTTAGCTCCAATCAAAAGTCCAATCAGTTGGAGATGGGGTCAACGGATGAAGGTCTCAACTTTCATTTTGTTTAATACATTGCTAAACTTTTGTAGAGTTGTGAATTGGATTTAAACCTTTTTTTTATTAGCTGGAAATAGTTGGAAGAGTTGTGAATTGGATTTGTACCTTTCAAGCATCAATGCTAGTCACGGACACATATCAACAACTTCAAAAGCATTATAGCATTCTAACTGATCATGGATTTGAATTTAAATAGAAATTTCAAGTTTGACGTTGGAGTTGCAAAATATGCCTTACCCAGATCATAGCCACCGTCCCGTTCTTGCTTAACATTTTCGAAGGCTACAAACATTTCTTTTGGTACCATATTCTCTTAATCTATCTAGCTTCACACCACCAAGATGGAAAAACAATGAAAAGGTGTTTCAATACTTGTACCATTAATGAAAATCAAAAAATATGATCTAACAAGCAATCTTGATCACAAGCATAAACAAACTTTGTAGAATACAAAACACACCAAAAGTCTGCATAAATACTAAGAAACATTGTCTTGGTGTGCAATTACACTACTGAAACTTTGTGCAAGCACAAAGGGTCTTCCTTCAATTACCACGTCCCTGAACAATATTAAAACATTAATTAGAAACAATTTATAAAAAAGTTAAAAAAATTTAGACAAAATTCCTTACTTGTGATGAATGAGGACCCCCAAACTTATAAGGAAATAAATTCATTTGATCACCTAAATAGATGTTTGCATTACCCTCCTGTATCTTAAATAGAAAAAAATATATAACATATAAACATATTTTTTTCAATAATGCATGTTTTTATTTCAAAAAAAAATTACCATTGTATTTGGCGACTGAATAAAATGTTGAGTGTGTCCGAATGTGGAAGGAAATTGCGATATTGTGAAATTTGAGTGTTGTTGTGATGAAATTTCATTGCTCATTTCTGTGTGTTGGTGGTTTTTTTGTGAACTTTGTCCCTTCTTTTTTGCTCCTTTAGCACCTAGCAAGTCAAACAAAGTAACAACATTAATTCAAGTCAAACACAGTATGCAAAGTTACAACAATTAATTCAATTGAATTATATACTCGATCATATGAAAACTTAATTCAATAGAACTACTCACTTAATTGAAAATATGAAAACTTACTTGAAACTTCTGTTTTCTCCTTTCTTTTTCCTTTTCTTTTTTTGCTCTTTCTATCCCAAAACTTACTTGAAACTTCTGTTTTCTCCTTTCTTTTTCCTTTTCCTTTTTTGCTCTTAGTATCCTATTGTCGTGTAATATTAACATTAGTAACTCCTTTGGCTTTAGTAGTAAGTGGGTTACCTATGCAAACTCCATAACTTCGAATGTCATCACATTGTGTCTCATCATCTACACTTAACTTTGATACAAGGTTAGAGATTTCATCTTTTGCAGTGTCAACCAATCCATATAAGATTTTTCTTGCCTCCTCATGAGATTTGCTCAGTTGAGTTAGATCATAGGTTGATCTCATTATTTCATTGACAAACACCATTTCAGATACATGACTAGCACCACCCCTTCCACTTTCATCAAAGTCAAATGTAACTCTATTTCTTACATTCTTCATCCACCTCTTCAAAATATAACATTCAGGGTATAACAGTGACATCCATACAATTAAACACCATCAAGCATGCTTACACAAAATCCCCATTGTCTCAAACTTATGACAACTGCAATTTATTTCATGACTCTGCTTATTGAACACCACATATCGAACCCCTTGAGTTTTCATCATGAGATTTACTTTGATTTGAATCCAATTCCAATCATTACCAAAACAAGATGGTGGTTCAACCGATTTTCAATTCAATGAATTAACCCAATTCAACTTCGAATAGATGATATATAGACATCGTATAAACATTAGAAGCATTAATCAACAATGGATGGTTTTTTCAAACTCTGTGCAGGATTACCATGGCGACAACGAGTATCTTCAGTCTTCTCCCTTTCCCGCCAGTTATTTTGAATCTTTGCATAATTTAGCACAAATTCATACAAAGAACTCATTTTGTTACCTGCCTTTTTTAAAACCATATTCGTGACTTAACTTCTCGAAGTAGCCAAAAGTCCCGCACTAAACCTTCCATTCATAAAAGCAGTAGACCATCTCTTCTTAAGCTTGTACTTATCATTCAACCATTTATGACCATCCAAATCATATGTTTCAATCATATATTTCCATGTGCTCTCAAATTCATCTTCAGAATCACAATGATTCATGCATTTATACCACAATCCTTTAAAAGCAGAATCACCATTTAAACTCCCAAATGTGAAGGAGCATTTTGATTTATATGCCATTGACATAAACGATGATGTGAAAGTGGAAAAATTGTTTCTATAGCATTCATCATGGCTTGACATTGGTCTGAAACGATAGTTTGTGGTTGCGTCCATTCATAGAATCAAGAAATGTTGCAAACAAGCATTCAAAAGAATTTTGAGTTTCATCTGACATAAAGGCCAAGCCAAACAATACATTCTGCATATGGTGATCATACCCAACAAAATGGAGCACATAATATTAAATTATATTATTTGTTTCTATATGTGTTGTATCAATCGACAGGACCTCACCAAATATTCATAATCAACCTCGCATCTATAGTCCTAAAGAAAAAGTTCATCACCCTATCATCATCATCCAATTGAACATTCCAGTAAAAATAATTTATCCTTATTAGCCTTATTTATAAATATTGAATTAGTGCAGTGGCATCTCCATTCTCAACTTTGGTATGTTTTTTCAACCGACCTCATATGGTCATATGCATCTTTCTAATAAAACCTAAATTTTGTGGCTCAACATGCTTCATTTTTCCATAAAGAAACAGCATTAGAGACGGATATTCCAGCATTACCATAGCTTCTAGAGTAGACTTTTTTGCATGTGATATATTGCGTGTCGATCTTAGCAAGTGAGTTTGATCAGGTGCAAACATTCTCATGGTTATGCTATTCAAAAAATCTACTCACCCGCTATTCACACCCTTTTTCCCTTGTCATCTTCAATTTGGCTTTACATTGTGTTCTAATGACGGGCTTTTGATAAACTGGAATCCTTTTACTAGAACATTTCTCATCTTTAAACCTTCACATGAACAATTGAAATTCTTTTGATTGAAGTTATCATTAATTCTTCTGGAAAAACTAGTTATTCTATTGCAACAGCATTTTTCACAGTCTCAGCAATATCAGTAGGCTCATCAATTGAAGAAGGAGGAGGCTCTTATTGATAAATTTGTTCAAAATGTTGTTGTGCAATATACTGCACAACTTCATCCACGTTTTCAATAGAGATCTCCCTGACTTGAGAAAATTCAACTGCTTGAGTTCATTGAGGAAGAGGGGCCAACATTGTTTCAATAGAAGGAACATTTACAACACTTTCAACAAGCGGTTCAAGTGGGGCTTCTATAAGGGTTTCTGAGAAAGTGGTGAAGGGTTGGTAGATGGTTCTGAAGAATATGTTATGGTTTCGGGATGAATTGTAGGGCCTGACAGCTCAAAGATGGTTCGGCTTGGCTCACAAAATTTGGTTGACTTGTATTTTCATTAGCCTTTTCTTTTCAGCATCAGATTCATTTGGCATGACAAACTGATGCTCATCTCCCCAAACCTTTACTTTCATTTGAAGGGGGTCAACAATCTATGTACAACTGATTTATAACAATTATATCATCGAAGGAAATTGAGCATTAATTATCATAATTATGTCTCTGCTCAGCACATATATTATTCAACTTTTGGATCTTCAAAAGTTGGTATCAAATAGTGCCTTCTTTGTAAGGCTTTTGTCGTGACCTGAGTCTTTGTCTGCTTCAAAACATCCTGTTATAACCCAATACCCCTTGATAGAGTAGCCTTTTTCTTGAGCTTTTCAGATGGTTACTATTCTGATCTCGACCCATTCATCAAAGTACTTAATATGATCTTCAGCATATTCCATAACTTTGTTCATTAACAATCAATCTGAGTCTGAACAACAGAAAGTGGTTCATCATCCTTCTCATAACACCAGTTTCTCTTTTCCTTTTCCAGAAGCGAGCATTGAAACTTTTGAATCCAGTCCTGACCTAGTATCTTGAATAGAATCCTTGATGAAATACCTCAAGGTCAAGAAGTTGGGGGTTGGCACTGGTAATCTAATAACTCTTGGTGGTACTAAGACTGCAACAGCTTTTGCCTTAGGAACCACATGAAACAACTTTATTCCCTGGTTCAGAAACCTTCTTCTTTGGTTCAGCAGTCTTTGATGCTCCAGGAACTTGAGTTAAAGGAATTGCTACAATGATCTGGGAGCCAAAGTACACGAGGCTGACTTAAATGTTAAAGTCTTTGGCTCTTGATTACTTGAGGAGGAATGATGTCAACAGCCTCAATATCACTCGATTGTAGCACCAACTTCTTCTAGGCCTTCGATGTTGGAGCTTTGCTGCTCTTTTGTATCACGATTTGTCTCTTAGAAGCTGTCATTCCTCTCCAATTTCTTTCTTAATCTCCAGCAGGGCTGCAGGAGATATGTTTAAGGCATGTACCATTGGTCTTAATGTGATCATGTTATGTGTATCAGTGTCTTGAATTCATGCAGAGTTATCGATTCACTTAGAAGAACACCAGCATCTTCAAATAGGAGACTTAGGACGTAGAATAACAAATCCACGAGATTCCATGTCTGAAGAAATCATAGCTTTTAGAATCTGAAACAGAACTGTTGACCAGTTGACCCTTTATCTCAACAGAAGAGCTTGACACTTCGGCGATTGCAGCATCATGGAGTGAGAAGAATGATTCAAAATCCACGGCGTCGGCATTAGCGATAAAGGATGGGCTTGTCATTTTCTGCAAATTTCTTGAAGAAATATTAGAAAAGCTTTTTGAATGTAGAAAGCAAGAGAAAGAATGCAAAGACTTGGAAAGTTCGAGAGTTGGTAAATAGAAAAATGAGAGAGCAAACAGATATTCATATGTGCAACCTTGGAGTGGTAGATAAAACAGGACACGTGACAATTTATCTGCCAAAGATTTTTAAAATTTAAAAATCCTACGTTATTTAACCAATCGGAGAATTCTATGGAATTAAATAAAAACGTTAAAGATTTCAAAAAATAACCGCATTTAAATAATTTTGAACGTTGATTGCCCTAAATGGTTAATTAAGAAATAAATGAGACATTAAAACCAATATTACACTATAAGATCAGTTATGATTAGGATGTAATCGAGTCGAACCCAGCCGAGCCGAACTCTTGAATGTTTGAGCTTGGTTTGTTTATAATCGAGCAGAGCTCGAGCTTTATTTAACAAATATATTCATGGCTCACGAGTTTATTCAAGCTTTTATCGAACCTAAACGAGCTCAATAAATATGAATTGTACATTTAAATATTCATTAAAAGATAAATTATACATTTAGAAAAAAATATATTATTCTTACTAAAATTTGTCAATTTTACTATAATAAATAAATTTAATAGATTTTTCTATATACTTCATAATTAATATGTTAAATCAATAAATTAAATATCAAAATTATTATTTTTCATCTAAGATATTACTTATGAATTTACTAACGAACATGTTCACGAGCTAACGAGCCGATATTGTAGAGCTTGAACTTGATTCGTTTATCTTAACGAGCCTCATTAAACGAGCTCAAACGAGCTTTTATCGAATCGAGCTTCGAATAGCTCACAAACGGTTTGGTTCATTTACCTCCCTAGTTATTATAGAAGTGGTTGACTATCAGCGACGCTCCAAGTCTGATTTACTGTTGTCTATCAGTATGACTTCCTGTATCAGTTTCTTCCAACATATACATCATTGAGACAATCAACAAGTCCTAAAATATTTTAAGAGTAACAAAACTTAGGCTTGGCAAGTAGTTTTGTGAATATATCGGTTGTATGTTGCTTATGCGATTGAACTTTTATTATCGCATAATTTTTTTTCTCTTTTTATCAACTACATAATTCATAATTGTTGTTGAATCCATAATAGATAAGCACAGCAACTCCCTGCAGCTGGGTATTCAACTTCAGCAGTAGAGGTTGCAATAGATGTATGTTTCTTGGTAAAACCGTGAAATTAAATGATCTCCGAGAAATTTACAAGTTCCAGTCGTACTTTTTATGTCAAGATTACATCTTGCATAATTTGCATCTGAGTATCCAACTAAATTGAAATATGAGTTTTGGGTACCAAGGGTCTACATTTTTTAGTTCATTTCAGGTTTTTGAGTATTCTTTTAGCATCTGAGTAATGTTTTTTTTTCTTAGGATCATATTTGAAACAAGCACAAATACATATCGCAAACTGATTTCCAGTCCACTTGCAGTTAGTTATAAGCAAAAACCTATAAGACATCGATATATTGTTATCTCGACTGAGATTATCCCTTCGTCTTTATCTAACTTAGCTAATGAACTCATGGAGGTAGTTGTAGCAGAGCAAGTTTCCATTCCAAATCCTTTTTTAGCAGCTCCTTCGTATATCTGGCTTATTATGAAAATCCCAGAGTTTAGCTGCTTTATTTGCAACCTAGAAAAAAAGTCAGTTCCGAAAACATCCCTTACTTTTAACAATTTAAATAATACTAGAGAATTTTTTTTAAAATGAACATTTTCTTCTGACTTCAAAATCATCCAACATAAAACTAATATTTAAACCCACAAAATCGTACGTCCATTTTAAAATAATGCAACGACTAACATCAAATAAAACATAAAATCTTTAATAAAATCATCATCAAAATCTTTACTTTAAAATTTTAAATTTTAATCTAATGCGGAAAATAAAAGTCTCTCGGAAGTGTACTGCCAGACCCGATCCAATCAAGCGTCAGCGCCTCCCTCAAAATCATTCTCACCTCCGACCGTCCAAACCTAGTGAATTAATGATTCGTCATGTTCTAACCATGAATATCAAATAATACGTTCTACACGCACATACATTTAAAAATCATATTTTTATTTAAAATAAGCTGGCGTAAAACTTGTAATCATATATAATCATAAAGCTTTTCATCATCGTATGTCATTTTGGATGAAGTTTGATACTTGAAAGTGAATATCATCATCATGATCGACCGATCAGTCTAGCAATACCAGGTACCTGGGGGTGGGGCGTCAGCAACTTTCGTCACTAGGTTGTGGCCAAATATGGATACAATCATCGGGCTCCCTCTGTGGCCTTCTCCCGTAAACGGGCTCCTCTAGGGCTTTTTCTCTCACGATATACCTCATCATATCTTTTTTTGTCACAGTCAATTCATATCCTTCAAAATATTTTTTATTTTCTTTTATTTATAAAATATTGTATCCTTCAAAAATCGTAAAATAGCATTTTTCGGAAAAAAAATCGTACAACATTTGCATATATCATAAAAATATCATATTTTTATCACAAACATTTTAAAATATTATTTAGAATGTATTATGAATCTTCGGGACACTGTCAGATCTTTAGAACTACCCGGGACATAAAATGATCATTTTACCCCTGGACCTCGAACTTCCTAATTTTACTTTTTCTTACTTTTATTGACTCGATCCTATTCCAATTCATCATATAATCTTAAATTTGACTTCTAATATTTTTCTTAAATGTAAACCCGAGCATTTCGGTTTAATGACTTAATAACTAAACCGTGAATCATTCTGAACCCAAATTAATTCAAAACTTGATATTTTCTTCTCAAATTTAAACTTACACTTTTCAACCCTAAACTACCCCCGTGAGTCATGAACCATCTCCCGTGAACCACGGTAGGCCTCATTTCTTTCCCTAGCTATTCTCGAACCTATTTCTCCCAAACCAAGCCACGAACCTACAATCTCAAGCCATCGTGGACCAGACCACCAGCCACCTCCTAAACCCTACTGACCCTACTAGACCAGACCCTGACCAGCCGCACTAGCCCCTTCGCACCCTACAACCTAGCCTATGGAAACATCCCAAAACATGTAAGAAAACCCTAACTTTCAAGCCTCCACCATACACAATTCATTTGCTACTTTTCGGACTTTTTTTACCCCCTAAAACAAACCATTTTTAAATCCTTTAATGTCCCCTTATGGCCGCATGTCCCTTTAAAGTCATAACACGTCTCAAATGAGCGCAAAAAAGTCAAAACTTTTGAAAATATTCATCCAACTGTCAAATAATTTGATCAATATAATTTTCATGCTTTAAAACATAAAACACACATATTATGATTTTAATGGTGCAAAAAAAAAGTTTAGAAACGTGCCTTTGTGTTTAAAATGCTCCAAAGATGAATATCGAAGCGGTGGAACGTCGGTGACGAACGGAGGACGATTTCTATCCTTTTTTCTCGTCGAAACCCCACCAAAAACCTACTTTGGGATGCAAGAGAATCAGCTGATCGTTGTTGGAAGGAAGAACAATGAAGAAAATCGAAAAACGAAGGAGAAAAAAATTTGAAACTTCACTTGCCCAAGAGCTCCAAGTTTCTGCCGATGTTCTACCTTCACTTTCAATTTCACGTAAATTGTGTGTGTTTCTGTGTGTGTCTAGGGTTTAGGAATTAGTGGTGTGTGTGTATAGAACTCTTTTAAAAAGAATTTAAAAAGGTTTCTTAAATACTTAATTAATAGGCTTAATTAACCCTAACTTTTAAAATAATAATTTAGGTTCATTAAGATTTATAAAATCATTAGGCCTCAAATTAAAATATTTAAAAATACATATTTCCAAAAATTCCTTATAAATGACATAAAATTCATTGCTCGCTAATTAATGTAAACTTGACCTTAAAAATACAATAATTGTTAAGTTATTTAAAATAAATATTTTCTTAATTAAAAATAAAAATTTAGCTTTTAAATCTGTAACACCTTAATCGTCTCCAGTCCTCCGTACCGGCCAACCACCATATTCGTCTGAAAATCTTTAAATTATGAAATCAAGTAAAATTACACAATTAATCATTTAGTCACTCAAATATATCATTCATGCATCTAAAATCATTTAATTAAAATATTTTAGCAATTTAATAATTTTCATACATGCGGTTTACGTGGACTAATTTTCAGACGTTACAAATCCTCCCCCTTAAATAAAATTTCATCCTCGAAATCTGTCTAGTTTTGATTATTGAAAAGCTTAGGCTCCTTCATTCACTTCATACTTAATCTGATTGTCTTAAATTTTGCATTCTATCACGCTTTCGCTGCGTACTCTGATATGGCATCTTCAATTTTTAAACATTTATAACAAATATTTTTATTTTAAGAAAATCAATATTTAACTAACTCTACATCATCTATCAATTATAAATCCTAAACTAATTTAAGTTATTTTATATTCTCAAATAGTAGTTAATTTGTTGACTTTACCTTAAGTCGTCCTGATCGTATAATTTAATTTCCCCAAAATATATTAGTATCACCAAATCCAGTTTTGATCCATAGTCATCATATATTTATGATTATAAAACACCTTAATGACTGGTACTTACTAAAAGCTCATTCATGTATATGCCAAACATTTTGTCCTTAACACTATCATCAATTTTTTTCTTAAATCCCAAGCATTTAAAGTACTTAAATGATTCAAATCTATCCAATCCATTTCACGTTATAATTTCATTTAAATCTCGCTATAAAATCAAACAGTAATATGTAACCTCGGAACTCAAGATTATCAAATGACCTTACACTTACAAAAATATGAACATACTAGGGAAGAAAACTTTTATCCACCTTCTAATATAATTTACTTTTAGTATCGTGTAAATGCAAAACTTATTATGTTACTCTTTCCTCGATGCCTATCTGTGTTATGTGACTTATTTTCCGTAAGGTAGTTATCTATTGTTATCCCAAAAATTAGAGTAATTTTCTTAACCTGGAAATGTCATTCCTTAAATTATTGTAATCAAGATAATTCAAGGTCCTACATATCCAATTTAAGTGTTTAGCATTCTTAAAATCCCAACATATGCAATAAATGTCTCCTGACAACAACTATACTCTTAATCGCTAATTGAAACCTGGATTCAAAATTTATAACCTCCAAAAATAAATATTTTATGACCCTATAAGTTATTTCTTAATAACTTTAAAAAATTCCCCAAATGTCTTCATTCTTACAAGGTTTAGCGTCAAAATTCAAAAATATAGATTTCTAGACCTTATAAATCATAGCAATCGCAGTGTCAACCCAAAATAAAATTCTTTCTTTTAACTTACTTCACCAAATTTTGCAATTACCTCGTATAGTCCCCAAATAATATTTTTTTCTCAATCCTATAAACTGAAGCTTACAAAAATTATACAAACTCCGATATTCTTAGTTTGTATTCTTCGATTTCTTCGTAACATTACTTCAATAGTTTTGTGCCTAATATCCTAATATAAACGAATTTTGTTTACTGATTTTCTCCTTCAGTCATTTGTACCCTCAAATATCTTACTATAATTCTGAAATTTTAAGTACAAACTCCCCAAACTTTCCGATACAATAGCAATTGTTGAATCAAAAAGTATTTGTGTTACGATAAAATCGAAAATAAAAATATTGTTGATTAAAATCCTATTTTTAATATTTATTTTTGGTGTTTCACGACATACACTTATAACACCTATAATACAATTGTAATTATGTATAATCCACTATAATCCCCAAAAATTATTAATTTGACAAATCTTACTTTCTCATCAAAATCGCTAATACTTATATTCTCGTTCTCCAAAGACATCCATACTTACATATTTGTCTAACTTCCTCAATCGTAATTTCTTATGTAACCCTTAATTAGTAATTTACTTGCCAACTACATTTAATTAGAACCTTTATTTTTCTGAAAATTTCAATGTAAATCCCAAATTTCTTAGATTATTCGACTAAACCTAAATTATCACATTACAGCCTGTCAACCTATCGTATATAACGTAAAACGGCTCCCTTAACTTTTAAATTTAATGCTAAGATGACCGCATAATTTTTCCTAAACTTTGCAATCAAGGATCAAAATTCTCGAATTCTCAAATTAACCCACAATTTTTTGCATTTTAACCCTCAAAGTTTTCGGATTCATGCAACTAAGCCCCTATATTTTCGAATTATAGCAAAATCACCTCCAATATTTTCAAAAACTAGCCATTAAGTCCCTCAAAATTTTAAATTATTATAATTCAATCCCTCATTACTTTAAATTCAACCCATAACTATCAAGTTCGAAATCTTCCTTCACAATATAAAATCGAAACATGCAGTCCTAAATCATCAAGTTTACTTCGCGTCAACTTAATCCTAAGTAGTGCAGATTTCGAGATATGCAAACCAAAATCTCCTCACGTCTCGGAAGCATAATTGTATACACCATTCAAACTACGTAACCAACATGCATTTAATATTAAAAAAACATCCAACCTCCAAATTTCATATCATAAAAGCATTTAAAAAAATTTTGCATAAAAAATTTAAAGCAGTAAACCTCACAGACTTGAGGCATGACTTCTCGAGCTTATCGGAGTGGCAGTTACACAACCCTTTCAGATCCTTGGATCTGATATCAACTGAAACATCTTTTTTTAACTTTAAAATTTAAATAAATATTTAAAAAAAATTTGTTTTCTTAAATGAAACATTTTCTTCTTACTTCAAATCATCCAACATAAAAATAATATTTAAAAATCTTAAAATGCATTAAATCCATAAATCGTCACCCACAAAATCGTATGTCCATTTTAAAATAATGCAACGACTAAACTTCAAAATAAAGTATAAAATCTTTAATAAAATAATCCTCAAAATCTTTACTTTAAAACTTTAAATCTTAATCTAATGAGGAAAATAAAAGTCCCTTGGGAGTGTACTGTCGGACCAGATCCACTCAAGTTTTAGCGTCTCCCTCAAAAATCATCCTCACCTGCGACCATCCAAACCTAATGAGTCTAATGACTCAACACATTCTAACCATAAATATCAAATAATACGTAGACAGGTAGGGGTGGGCATAAAACCCGAAAAACCGAAAAAACCGACCGAAACAAATAATTTGGTTTAAATGGTTCGGTTTTATCGTTTTTCGGTCGGTTACGGTTTTAAAAGTTATGAGATTCGGTTTTTCGGTTCGGTTTTACTCCCCCAAAAGACCGAATAACCGAACCGGCCATATTATTGTTAAATATAGGGCTTTTATGAATAAGGCCATAGTTATAAGATTTTTTATGTATAATGGGCCTATTAGGATTTAACCCTCAATTTTCAATCTGCCGTTTCTTTTCTTTCTCAGGTCGACGTTTTTTTTCTTTCTCACCACAGTCACCACTCACCACTACCATCTACTAGATTACGACTACCAGTCACCACTCGGCACTCACCATAGTCCACAGCCCACAGGTATGCAGACCACAACACAACGCTACCATATTATTATTTTTTATTTTGTAAGGATTTTGTGGGAGTAGCGATGTTTAACGTACGCTGGTCGCTAAGGATGAGAATGGGTGCCAAGACCTATCAATAATTGAGAAATAATGGTTCCTATGTTTGGGTAACCTTACAGAAGGAAGAGCAGGTGGCACTAGCTAAGCCAATGAAGCAATGATAGCTCTATTATCAAAAGATTATCATAAAAAACAGCAAGCCCACCGACCAAATGTTGTTCAAGCTCTTCTATAAGGGCTTCAATTAAGTCACCCACAGCCACGGATGCCCAGTGAGCTAATCAAGTATTGTGAAAATGGGTCTTGTGGTTACTATGTTGTGAAAATGGGTGCCAATACCTATCAATTACTTATGCAGTTATGCTAATCTTTTCCTATAATTAGTTCATGGTTTCCATTATGTTTGTATATCTACCGTGTAAGATTCAGCAATTAAAGTTTTTTATTTGGAGTACTTCTGGTTTGATTTTGCAAGGGCACACATGAAATGTTTATCATTATGTTTCTTGATTGATTAATTTGTTTCATTTTTTATAGATGGCAGAAAAGAGGGTATGATGAAAGCAAGAGTTCAAATGATAACGCTCCTAATTCGTCATCTGCAGATTCGGTTGATGTTGGGAAAAAGCGAAAATCTGTAAGACCTAGATCTCTTATTTAGGAACATTTTGAGAAATATGGGGATTCTAATGGGACACGTAGAGCAAAATGTAATTATTGTGGTTCAAGTTATGCCGCCGATTCAAGTTTAAATGGCACTTCATCTTTGGGTGCTCATTTGAAAAAGTGTAAAAAATATCCATGTAATGTGGAAACTAAACAAGCAAAAATAGCCTTTCAAACATTTCAAAAGATCATATAACAATCAATGCTTGGATATTTGATCAAGAAGGTTGTAGGAAAGCTTTGGCCAAGATGATAGTTGTCGATGAATTACCTTTTAGTTTTGTGGAAATGGAAGGATTTAGACACTTTAAATGTGATACAACCATCATTTAGAATTCCATCTCATAGGACTATTACAAGGGATTGCTTTGAACTTTTCTTGGAAGAAAAGAAAAATCTTAAGCTTTTTTCAAGGAGACACGTTTAAGAGTTTGCCTCACAACAGACACATGGACTTCAATACAGAGAATTAATTATATGTGTCTTACTGCTCATTTTATTGACAAAAACTGGAATTCGCAAAAAAGAATATTAAATTTTTCTCCAATATCTCCATAAAGGCGATGATATGTGTAGAACCCGAAAATCAGATTACGTATAAGCCATGCATAATTTCTATTATTTAAATTAAAATGAATATTTTACATATATATGAAGTGTTTTAATTATTTTAAAAGTAGATGTTTGTTTTATCTTTTTAGGATGATAAATACGCGTTTGGAGATTTGAGATAAGATTAATAAGAAAATATTCCTAAATTTAATTTAAGGCAAGGAATAATTAATTTAAAGAAATAAAATGTTTTAGAATTTATTTAATTAATTAGAGCTAAGTTGGTAAATAAATTCTTTAGATTCAATATTTAATTAAAGCTTAATTTAAAATATGTAAATGGGGGATGAATTAATCTAGGTATAAAATAGTCAAAAATTAAACATAGCATTTAAATACTTGAATTTGAGGTCAAGCATGCCATGAAAAATTCTAAGCAAGATTCTAAACTAAATTAATTTGTTAATACATTAAAATATATAATGAGTGTATTAAACATTAAGAAGTTAAAATATAAGCCTTAAACAATATTATACCATTTCAAAAGCTAGTAATAATTTCGGCCAAGTCATTTTGTAGGAGTGATAACTCCTCATTCAAGTCCCCTCAATGACCTTCACAATGAATGCAATTCCTCACATTTAAATTCAATAGTTATTATTGAATTCAATACTATGATACACATTAATCTTACTCAAGCCACCACCCTAGCAAACCAACGTACTTATGCAGTAAAAATAGGAATAAAACCATCGACTAACATAGGAATGAGAAGCAATTCATAAGCTATTCAACTTCTTGCACTTGTAACTCTCAACTAAATGCACTTCAAGACCCTTTAACACCTCCTATATCATACACCTCCATCCCTAACATCAACTACACCCTTACATTCGAAATCACCAGAAAGAAACAGCAGCTTAATCGTGTAAGAACAGCACAAGAACAAGAAAGGAAATCCAACTCGGTTCCGTCGCGTCGTGTCGTCGTATTGATTTATTTTCTTCAAAACAAATTCCAGGCATGTATATATTATTCCTTTTCTCTACAATCAAGTTATATTAGCTATTTTAAATCAATATATGTTCATAAATCAAGTGCCAAAACCATTTTTGACAGCAACACTTTCGAAAAAAAATCTGTACAGCACCTAGGCATTTGGGTTGTGCTTCACAGTTGCTGTAATCTTGTTGGTTTCGGGAGTGTTTCGTTTCCAGGCAACCAAGTCTTCTGTTAGACATGAATTAGAATGTGTTAGGATGTTATTGGTCCGTTGGTTTGCACCCACACACTCACAAATAAAGGAATGACAGCAACATTTTCAAAACTACAGATTTGAGCTTCGTTTTTGGTTCTTGGGTGGTTAAGGGAAGTATTCGAATCTTGGTTGTCCCAGGGACTGTAGCCACGGTTAGAACCCTCCCTTAACATGTCTAGGACGTGACCAAGGTGTCCTTTCCAAGCCTGGTACACGGATCCTTCAGAATTTCACAACAACAACACAAATGCATTTCGGTTTCTTCAAATTCTGTGTATATGCCCTTTCGGTTTTTGGATGTTGTGTGGATTATGGTTGGCTCCTAGCCTGTAGCCATGGTTCATAAAACACTTCATCATGTCTAGATCGAGCCATGGTTGATGAAATGGCCACTGGAACGACCCACGACAGTAAAACAACTCAATTCATTTCATTGCACAGATTTGGTGCACTCGGTTGATACCTTCGGTTGTCTTAGGTAATGGCGTGGGTTGTGGTTGGCTTTTATCCTTAGCCATGGTCCAAGCCATGCCTTAGAATGTTGGTAAGAGTCTCTGGTTGGTGGTTCAAGCCAATGGTCATGAAATTTCGAATTTTTCCCCTCACACGCGCAATAGCAGCTGCTGTAAATTCTGTTGGTGACAGCAACTATGAGTTCGGTTTCAGGAGGTGGTTTGAGTTCTTGGCTGGCTTTTAGCCCATGGCCTTGGACTGGACAGTACCCCAATGAGTTAGGAAAGTTTGTTTTTGGCCGTTCGTGATTTGGTCTAGTTTAGAGGTCGTACGAGAATTTACGGCGAAAGGTGCCAAAATGACTCTCGAAAGAGCGTTTTATGTTTTGGATTCCTTTCACCTATTTTCGTGTGTTACAGTTATTATGCATATTTTTCAGTATATTTGGGGTATTTTTAATCATGGTTAAACGTCGGTTTAATGTTGGTTCGGGTTGGTACGAAGCCATGGTTAAAAATCAAGTTGTTGGTCGAATCGTCTCGTTTTTGTTCTATTGTTAAAATTATGTCAAGTTAAGATTTATTGCATGTGTCACATATTAGTAGTAAGTCGCAGCAAGCCTGTGAATGATCCAACTCATCCGTAAAAATAAGGTTATAATTATATTACGTGCATAAAAATATAAAATGTTTATTTTTGAGATATATGTTATATGTCTTGTGGCCACCTTATGTATGGGTTTGGAAGTCGGTAGGAACAACCGAGGACCTCTCCGCCCGGTGACTTACGACCGGTTATGATTATGTATGGGTACGAACATCCAGTCCAAGGGCTGTGATTGATCTCTACCGCCCAGTATACTGTGGTTTAGTCTGATCAGGCGCTTATGCTATGTTATGGGCCACTTGCTTAGAAACATTATCTCTACCAGAAAATTATGATATGTTATGACAGAGCTCTATTGAGCAAAGCTTTTACGTATGAATTTTCAGATATGCACGTAGTTATAATTATTCATGATACGATTTTCACCATTCGCTCTACGATACTTTATTTTTATGATGCATGCGATTTTATGTTATATTTACTTGTTATTCACGATATATACATGTTGAGTCTTTAGACTCACTAGACTTGATTGTTGTAGGTATTGACGAGGTCGGGACCGCGAGCGGAGACCAGTGAGCGATCTTGGGACAGCAGTAGTAAACTCGAGGACCTCATGATTTAATTTATGCACTTTTTATTATTCAAACTCAGTTTTAATACGTTGGATTTTTAAATTGATACGTTGGATTATTTTTAAGTGATGTTTACATTGGATTATTTTTAAATTGTTGGTTGAAAACAATATTTGCTTCCGCTGTTATTTTAAAGTTAAAATTATTTACATGTTTATTTTAATTAAATAAGACAAGATAATTATTTATTTAGAAAAATTTTAATAATTCCGCAAAATTATGAATACGAAATACGGGCCTTTACACTTGGTATCAGAGCCTATGATCTTGTAAAGGGTTGTACTACTACTGCTCGCAAGAAACTCATGAAGTCACGTCTTCGGTCTGTAAGTTTTACGATTACGCATTTATTTTAAAGCATGAAATATTTTTACATCCTGATTGCATGAACTGTTTTATGTCAAGATTATGATTATGCAATGTTTACTTAAATTTAAAGAAAATAGTGAATTATGCATGTTGGTTACGTATGGGTTATAATTATGGAACAGCATGCCTCCTAGACGCCGTGTTGGACGCCCGAGAGGTGATGATGAGCGCCGTCATGAGAACGGCGAAGATCAGAGGCAAAGGGAGAACGAGGAGAGAGATCTACCACCTCCTCCACCAGACATGAATGCCCAGATGCTAGCTGGGATGACTCAGTTCTTCGCACAGTTTGCGGGGAAAAATGCAGTGGGAGCCAGACAGCCGGGACCGGAGGCTATGTATGAGCGGTTTATGAAGATGCGACCAAAGGAATTCTTAGGGACGTCCGATCCTATGGCTGCCGAGGGCTGGATTAAGTCACTCGAGGTTATATTCGAGTTTATGGGGCTTGAAGATGGAGATAGGATTCGATGTGCGACCTATCTGTTCGGAGGAGACGCTCGCCTATGGTGGGAGGGAGCATCAGTGGCTTTAGATTTGACTACTTTGAGTTGGACGCGCTTCACAGAGGTATTCTATTCTAAATATTTTACTGAGGAGGTGCGTTCGAGGCTGACTACGGAGTTCATGACCCTGAGGCAGGGGGACTTGACTGTTACGGAGTTTATCGTAAGTTTGAGAGGGGATGTCATTTTGTGCCCCTAATTGCTAACGATGCTGGAGCAGATGGTTGAGGCATTTTTGGGCTGGCCCTACTACCTATGATATGTTGCTGTTTCCAGAGCGCTAGCGGCAGAGCAAGACCAGAATGATATTGAGCGCGATTGCCTTGGAAAACGACCATTTCAGGCACCACACCGTCCTCCTCAGTCACAGCATCAGAATAAGAGATCTTTCCACGGTCCACCCAGGAACAGAGGGCCGCAGCAGCAACAGCAGGGACGAGCCGTCCCGAGGACAGTGGAGTATCCAGTCTGTGCCAGGTGCTCACGTCGTCACGCTGGGCCTTGTATGTATGGTTCGGGAAAGTGTTACAAATGTGGTAGTACTGACACATATTGAAGAATTGCCCACAGAAGAATCTGCCCACCCAAGGCAGAGTTTTGCTCTCCATGCTGCGGAGACTAACCCGGAGGAATGATGCCTCATGACAGGTATCGTAAATTCTTAAGTTGTATTTGAAGTTTAATGTTTTGGGTAATTTTTGAACTTAGAATTTATGATAGGATTGCATGCTCTAATCAGTGTTATTTACGGAATTTAGGTTAGAAGAACTTTGACCTTTGCATGTCTATAGCATAGTTCTTGTAAAACTATTGGGTTTAGCATAATATCCCAATCTTTCAGGGAGAATCTTTATAGCCGGTTCAGCTACGAAGCCTTGATAGATTCAGGGGCTACCCATTCGTTCATTCAGAAACCTTTGCAATTCTCTCAAGATCAAATCAATTGGACTCGACATAGCATATTCAGTAGCATTGCCTTCTGGAGAGGAGATGACAGCTACTAATGTGATCCGAGATATAGACCTTGAACTCATGGTACTCTTGTGTATGGGATCTGAGCGTTCTAGCGATGCCAGAATTTGATATCATTCTAGGGATGGACGGATACTGAGGAACCGAGTTTTGATTGACTTCCAGCAGAGATCAGTTCTCGTCGACCGCCTGGGATGAACAATTCTTATTCGGCCAGACAGGTATTTAATTTACCGCGTATGATATCTTGTGTCCAGGCTAGGAAGCTCATTCGTAGAGGGTGCCGAGCATTTTTAGCTACTCTTGTATCCGTTCCCGAGACGCCCAAACAGTCAGCATCCGATGTTCAATTGTCCGGGATTTTCTAGACCGTTTTTCCTGATGACGTCTCTGGATTACCACTGTGAGAGAGGTGGAATTTTCTATGATCTTATGCCTGGTACGGCACCGATCTCAAAGGCGCCGTACAGATTAGCACCGACGGAGATGGCAGAACTCAAGAAACAGATTCAGGAACTTCTTGACAAGGAGTTCATTCGCCCGAGCTTTTCGCCATGGGGCGCACCGTATTGTTTGGGAAGAAAAAGGATGGATCGATGAGGCTCTACATTGATTACCGGGAGTTGAACAACCGTTACAGTGAAGAACAAATACCCATTCCCGAGGATAGAGGGATTTATTTGATCAATTGGAGGGAGCTTCGGTATTCTCCAAGATTGCAGCTGCGTTCTGGTTATCATCAGCTGAGAGTGAAAAGATGCCGACGTTCCCAAGACTGCTTTCAGGACTCGTTATGGCCATTCGAGTTTCTTGTGATGCCGTTCGGTTTGACGAATGCGCCAGCAATCTTCATGGATCTCATGAATCGTGTATTCCAGCCGTATCTTGATCAGTTCGTGATAGTATTCATAGATGATATTCTCATCTACTCAAGAATCAAGAGGATCACATCAGACATCTGACCACATTACTACTGCAGACATTACAAAAGCACAAACTATTCGCGAAGTTCAGTAAATGCGAGTTCTGGTTAAAGAAAGTGGCATTCTTAGGCCACTTCATTTCTAGCAGTGGTATCGAGGTAGACCCGGCGAAATTTGCAGCAGTCAGGGATTGGGTTGTGCCGCAAAATGCATCAGAGATCCGTAGTTTTCTTAGATTAGCAGGATACTATCGGAAGTTTATTCGGGGATTTTCCTCCATCGCAGTTCCACTCACATCATTGACGAAGAAGAATGTTAAGTATGTTGGGAACGAGGAATGTCAGAAGAGCTTCGACACATTGAAGCAAGCTCTTATTTACAGCCCTAGTATTGGCCATGCCTTCAGGACCCCGGAGACTTTGTTCTTTATACCGATGCTTCAAAACTCGGGTTAGGCGCGGTATTGATGCAGCATGGGAAGGTGATAGCATATGCTTCTCGGCAGTTGAAGATTCATGAGAAGAATTATCCTACCCATGACCTAGAGTTGGCAGCTGTAGTATTTGCATTGAAGATTTGGAGACACTATTTGTACGGAGAGAAGTGTCAGATCTTTACCGACCACAAAAGTCTCAAATACTTCTTTACACAGAAAGAGTTGAATATGCGGCAGAGGCGTTGGTTGGAGTTAGTTAAGGACTACGACTGTGACATTAGCTATCATCCTGGCAAAGCTAATGTAGTTGCAGACGCGTTGAGCAGGAAAGTCGCAGGGATGGCTCATTTGGTGGTTTCGAGACCTCTTCAGTCTGAGATGCAGAGGTTTGATCTAGAGACATATCCTCGAGGTAGAGTTCCTCGTCTATCTACTTTGACGATTCAGTCTTCTCTTCTAGACCGTATTCGCAGTGGACAGTTAGCAGACGAGCAGTTGGCTAAGTGGAGACAGAGAGATGAAGCCAAGGGCAGTATCCTGTACGCAGTGAGAGACGGTATTGTCAGATATCGAGATAGAATATGGGTTCCTAGCAGCGGTTCTATTCGAGCAGATATCTTATCTGAGGCCCATATGTTGCCGTACTCTATACATCCAGGGAGTACGAAGATGTACAAAGACCTGCAGTTATTATACCGGTGGCCAGGAATGAAGAGGGATATCAGACGTTTTGTATCCGAGTGTCTGACGTGTCAGCTAGTGAAAACGGAACATCAGAGACCAGCAGGGTTGCTCAAGCCTCTTCCTATTCCCGAGTGGAAGTGGGAGAATGTCACCATGGATTTCGTTGTTGGTTTGCCGAAGTCAGTCAGAGGGTCGAATGCGATATGGGTGATTGTTGATCGTCTTACGAAGTCAGCTCATTTCTTGCCTATTAAGACTACTTTCTCCATGATCCAGTATGCAGAGTTATATATCCGGAGATCGTTAGACTTCATGGTATTCCCGTTTCTATAGTGTCTGACCGAGATCCTAGATTCACTTCATCATTTTGGAAGAGTCTACATTCAGCTATGGTACAAAGTTGTTGTTTAGCATAGCTTTTCACCCACAGACAGATGGTCAGTCCGAGAGAGTTATCCAGATTTTGGAGGATCTCCTTCGTGCATGTGTTCTTGATTTCTCCGGGAGTTGGGAATCAAAGCTACCGTTAGTGAAGTTTACCTATAACACAGTTTTCAGTCATCTATAGGTATGGCTCCATATGAAGCACTGTACGTCGCAAGTGTAGATCTCCTATTCATTGGGATGAAGTGGGGGAGAGATCAGAGTTGGGTCCGGAGATTGTACAGCAGGCTGCTGATGTAGTAGTCAAGATTCGTGATAGGATGAGGACTGCTCAGAGTAGACAGAAGAGTTATGCGGATCAGAGGAGGAGAGATTTAGAGTTTGCTGTTGGTGACCATGTTTTCGTGAAGATTGCACCGATGAAAGGTGTCATGAGGTTCGGAAAGAAAGGAAAGCTCAGTCCGAGATTCATTGGACCATTTGAGATCCTCGACAGAGTTGGACATTAGCTTATCGTGTTGCTCTTCCGCCGAATCTGGCCGGAGTGCACAACGTCTTTCACGTCTCCATGCTGAGAAAGTATATGGCGAATCCATTGCATGTCTTGAACTTTGAACCGTTGCAGGTTACTCCTAATTGTCTTATGAGGAAAGACCAGTGCAAATTTTAGACAGACAGGAGAAAAAGTTTCGGAACAAAATAGTCAAGCTTGTGAAAGTCAAATGGCTCAATCATTCAGAGGAGTAAGCTACGTGGGAATCTGAGCCGGAGATGAGGAGTCGTTATCCCGAGTTATTCGGTAAGTTTTAATTACGGGGACGAAATTTCTTTTAGGGGGGGAGAGTTGTAGAACCCGAAAATCAGATTACGTATAAGCCATGCATAATTTCTATTATTTAAATTAAAAATGAATATTTTACATATATATGAAGTGTCATAATTATTTTAAAAGTAGATGTTTCGTTTTATCTTTTAGGATAAATACGCGAGGTCGAACCGGAGTTTGGAGATTTGAGATAAGATTAATAATAAGAAAATATTCCTAAATTTAATTTAAGGCAAGGAATAATTTAATTTAAAGAAATAAAATGTTTTAGAATTTATTTAATTAATTAGAGCTAAGTTGGTATATAAATTCTTTTAGATTCAATATTTAATTAAAGCTTAATTTAAAATATGTAAATGGGGGATGAATTAATCTAGGTATAAAATAGTCAAGAAATTAAACATAGCATTTAAATACTTGAATTTGAGGTCAAGCATGCCATGAAAAATTCTAAGCAAGATTCTAAACTAAATTAATTTGGTAATACATTAAAATATATAATGAGTGTATTAAACATTAAGAAGTTAAAATATAAGCCTTAAACAATATTATACCATTTCAAAAGCTAGTAATAATTTCGGCCAAGTCATTTTGTAGGAGTGATAACTCCTCATTCAAGTCCCCTCAATGACCTTCACAATGAATGCAATTCCTCACATTTAAATTCAATAGTTATTATTGAATTCAATACTATGATACACATTAATCTTACTCAAGCCACCACCCTAGCAAACCAACGTACTTATGCAGTAAAAATAGGAATAAAACCATCGACTAACATAGGAATGAGAAGCAATTCATAAGCTATTCAACTTCTTGCACTTGTAACTCTCAACTAAATGCACTTCAAGACCCCTTTAACACCTCCTATATCATACACCTCCATCCCTAACATCAACTACACCCTTACATTCGAAATCACCAGAAAGAAACAGCAGCTTAATCGTGTAAGAACAGCACAAGAACAAGAAAGGAAATCTAACTCGGTTCCGTCGCGTCGTGTCGTCGTATTGATTTATTTTCTTCAAAACAAATTCCAGGCATGTATATATTATTCCTTTTCTCTACAATCAAGTTATATTAGCTATTTTAAATCAATATATGTTCATAAATCAAGTGCCAAAACCATTTTTGACAGCAACACTTTCGAAAAAAAATCTGTACAGCACCTAGGCATTTGGGTTGTGCTTCACGGTTGCTGTAATCTTGTTGGTTTCGGGAGTGTTTCGTTTCCAGGAAACCAAGTCTGCTGTTAGACATGAATTAGAATGTGTTAGGATGTTATTGGTCCGTTGGTTTGCACCCACACACTCACAAATAAAGGAATGACAGCAACATTTTCAAAACTACAGATTTGAGCTTCGTTTTTGGTTCTTGGGTGGTTAAGGGAAGTATTCGAATCTTGGTTGTCCCAGGGACTGTAGCCACGGTTAGAACCCTCCCTTACCATGTCTAGGATGTGACCAAGGTGTCCTTTCCAAGCCTGGTACACGGATCCTTCAGAATTTCACAACAACAACACAATGCATTTCGGTTTCTTCAAATTCTGTGTATATGCCCTTTCGGTTTTGGATGTTGTGTGGATTATGGTTGGCTCCTAGCCTGTAGCCATGGTTCATACAACACTTCATCATGTCTAGATCAAGCCATGGTTGATGAAATGGCCACTGGAACGACCCACGACAGTAAACAACTCAATTCATTTCATTACACAGATTTGGTGCACTCGGTTTATACCTTCGGTTGTCTTAGGTAATGGCGTGGGTTGTGGTTGGCTTTTAGCCCTTAGCCATGGTACAAGCCATGCCTTAGAATGTTGGTAAGAGTCTCTGGTTGGTGGTTCAAGCCAATGGTCATGAAATTTCGAATTTTTCCCCTCACACGCGCAATAGCAGCTGCTGTAAATTCTGTTGGTGACAGCAACTATGAGTTCGGTTTCAGGAGGTGGTTTGAGTTCTTGGTTGGCTTTTAGCCCATGGCCTTGGACTGGACAGTACCCCAATGAGTTAGGAAAGTCGTGTTTTTGGCCGTTCGTGATTTGGTCGAGTTTAGAGGTCGTACGAGAATTTACGGCGAAGGTGCCAAAATGACTCTCGAAAGAGCGTTTTATGTTTTTGGATTCCTTTCACCTATTTTCGTGTGTTACAGTTATTATGCATATTTTTCAGTATGTTTGGGGTATTTTTAATCATGGTTAAACGTCGGTTTAATGTTGGTTCGGGTTGGTACGAAGCCATGGTTAAAAATCAAATTGTTGGTCTGAATCGTCTCGTTTTTGGTTCTATTGTTAAAATTATGTCAAGTTTGCATGTGTCACATATTAGTAGTAAGTCGCAGCAAGCCTGTGAATGATCCAACTCATCCGGTAAAAATAAGGTTATAATTATATTACGTGCATAAAAAATATAAAATGTTTATTTTTTAGATATATGCTATATGTCTTGTGGCCACCTTATGCTTATGGGTTTGGAAGTCGGTAGGAACAACCGAGGACCTCTCCGCTCGGTGACTTACGACCGGTTATGATTATGTATGGGTACGAACATCCGTCCAAGGGTTGTGATTGATCTCTACCGCCTAGTATACTGTGGTTTAGTCTGATCAGGCGTTTATGCTATGTTATGGGCCACTTGCTTAGAAACATTATCTCTACCAGAAAATTATGATATGTTATGACAGAACTCTATTGAGCAAAGCTTTTACGTATGAATTTCAGATATGCACGTAGTTATAATTATTCATGATAACGATTTTCACCATACGCTCTACGATACTTTATTTTTATGATGAATGCGATTTTATGTTATATTTACTTGTTATTCACGATAATACATGTTGAGTGTTTAGACTCACTAGACTTGATTGTTGTAGGTATTGACGAGGTCGGGACCGCGGGCGGAGACCAGTGAGCGATCTTGGGACAGCAGTAGTAAACCCGAGGACCGCATGATTTAATTTATGCACTTTTTATTATTCAAACTCAGTTTTAATACGTTGTATTATTTTTAAATTGATACGTTGGATTATTTTTAAGTGATGTTTACATTGGATTATTTTTAAATTGTTGGTTGAAAACAATATTTGCTTCCCCTGTTATTTTAAAGTTAAAATTATTTACATGTTTATTTTAATTAAATAAGACAAGATAATTATTTATTTAGAAAAATTTTAATAATTCCGCAAAATTATGAATACGAAATACGGGGCCTTTACAATATCGAAATTTTTATCACTAAATGTTTTCTTGATTGGGGTTTGGATAAAGTCTTCACTATCACAGTCGATAATGCTAGTTCGAATGATACTACAGTGAAAGAGATGTCAAACCAATTAAGTAAATGGGGAAGTAATTTGATGGATGGTAAACACCTTCATGTGAGGTGTGTGGCTCATATAATCAATCTCATTGTTCAAGATGGCTTGAAAGAAGTTGGAAATTCTGTGAGACGAGTTAGACAAGCTATAAGATATATTAGAGAATCTCCTGCAAGGATTAAAAAATTCAAAGATTGTTGTGAACTTGAAAAGATAACAAGTAAGAAGTCCTTGTGTTTGGATGTTGTTACTAGGTGGAATTCTACTTACTTAATGTTGAAAGTTGCTTTGGAATTTGAAAATGCTTTTGTAAGTTATGCTATTCATGATCCTGGATTGTTGGATCATCTTCTTACCCATGTTTGTGAAGATGGAAAGGATGTAGGTGCATTGACAAGTGGTGATTGGGAAAATGTGAGAAAAATTGAGAAGTTTCTTGAAGCTTTTTATAATCTTACGTTGAGAGTTTCAGGTTCATCATATGTTACTTCAAATATCCACTTTCATGAAATTGGCGAGCTTTCTTGCGTTTTAAAGTTGTTGGTAGAGAGTGATGACAGTGTTTTGGATACGATGGCAAAAAGGATGAAATCTAAATTTGACAAATATTGGGGTGCTCCAGAAAAAATGAATAAGATGATTTTTATTGCATGTGTGCTTGATCCTCGTTTCAAATTTGATTATGTGGCTTTTGTGCTTTCGAAGATGAAGATGTATGGGCAAGATAAAGGGGAGCAATTAAGAGTTGAAATAAAGTTGTATATGACTTCTTTGTTTGAAGGATATAGGAAGGTCACTTCAAAAATGTCTCAAGGATCATCCACTAGTAAAGTTGAGCCATCGGGTATAAACATAGGAAATATTCATAAAAGAACATTAATACAACAAGAATACTTGAGACATAAGGCTGAAAGTGGAAATATGGATGTTAAGACTGAGTTAGATAGGTATCTCGATGAAGATGTTGACGTGCAAATGAACATTTTGATATTTTGCTTTGGTGGAAAGTTAATTCTTCCAAATTTCCTACTCTGGCTGAGATGGCTCGTGATGTATTAGCGATTCCTATTTCGACTGTGGCGTCGGAAAGTGCTTTTAGCACCGGGGGACGTGTTCTAGATTCATTTAGAAGTTCATTAACACCTCGATTAGTGCAAGCTCTAATTTGCCTTCAAGATTGGTTCCGAAAAGAATCTTCTCCCATTAAAGTAGAAGAACACTTGGATCATCTTGAAGAGATTGAATCTGGTAAAAAATTTGTGTATTTTTTCTGTTTTATTTTAAAATTATTTTGTTATTTAATGTTGGCAATAATTTTCTTACTTTTTTTTATATTTGATCAATATTGGAAGGGATTCTTGCATTGGGAGAGATTCTTGCATAACCAATATATAAACAAATATTTCCATGAAATATTGTAAGTTAACAAGTTAAATTTAAGCATTTTCACTTATTGTTACTAGTTGTAATAAATTTAATGTTTTTCCATAAAAAAATATTTTTTTATATGACTTTGTGAAAGATCTTTGCAATTAATTTCAACAACTTTAAGTTATTGCTTCAAAATTGTGATTCATAATCACTTTATAATTGTAATGAATTTAATGTCTTTTTTTTTTTTGCTAAACAGGATTTTGGAATTTGAGAATTTTAAGTTCAAATATTTTGAAGGAGATGGCCATACGAAATGTTTTGGGATTGTCAGACGTGGAGTTTCATTCGAGCTGGTTGACACTTTGTTATCTTTCCTATTACTGAATATTCAGTTGGATTCATGCATTTCGGTGTTTACATAGTTAATTAGTTATATATATTGTTATTATATTCGCATGACATGTTTGTACACAACACATTATATATATATATATAAAAAAAAAAGATTAAGTCTCACAAATTAAATGTTTGACAAATACTATGATTTAGATTTTAGAGGCATAAAGTGACGTATAATTTTATTTCTTAACAAAATTTTAGCTAATCGTATGTAACCGACCGTCTAAATCGAACCGTATTACGAAAAAACCGAACCGAACCATAATAAAATGGTTTGGTTTTGGACTAGAGATATTCAAAACCGAAAACCGAAAAACCGAACCGTTATAGAGAAAAACCGGACCGAACCAACCGACGCCCACCCCTAACACAGGAACATACATTTAAAAATAATACTTTTAAAATAAGCTGACGTAAAACATGTAATCATATATAAATCATAAATCATAAAGCCTTTCATCATCGTATATCATTTTGGATGAAATTTGATACTTGAAAGTGACTATGATATCATCATGTCAATTAATTAGTCTAGCTATACCAAATACCTGGGGGCGGAACGTTAGCAACTCTTGTCACTGAGCTGTGGCCAAATATGGAAATACGATCGTCGGGCTTCCCTTTGAGGCCTTTTCCCTCACGATATCCCCAATCATATCTTTTTTTGTCACAGTCAATTCACATCCTTTAAAATATTTTTCCTTTACTTTTATTTATAAAATATCGTATCCTTCAAAAATCGTAAAATAGCATTTTTCGGGAAAAATCGTACAACATTTGCATGTATCATAAAAATATCATATTTTCATCATAAACATTTTAAAATATCATTTAGAGTGTAATACACTGCCAGACCTTTCGAACTACCTGGGACGCAAAATGACCGTTTTACCCCTGGACCTCAAATTTACTTTCCAATTTTTATTTTTTTTAATTTTAATTGCTCGAGCCTATCCCAATTCATCATATAATCTTAAATTTAACTTCTAATATTTTCTTAAACGTAAACCCGAGCCTTTAGATTTAATGACTTAATAACTAAACCGTGAAGCGTTCCAAACCCAAATTAATTCAAACTTAATATTTTCTTCCCAAATTTTAAATTACACTTTTCATCTCTAAACTTCCCCCGTGAGTCATGAACCATCCCCTTGAACCACTGTTCGAGCCTCATCTCTTTCCCTGGCCATTTTCGAACATTTTTCTCCCAACCAAGCCGCGCGCCTAAAACTCTCGAGCCACCTTGGACCAGACCATTTCCAGACAATCAGCCACCCTCCTGGACCCTAATGACCCAGTTGTACCAGCCCCTGACCAGCCACACTAGCCCTTTCGCACCCTGCAACCTAGTCGATGGAAACATCCCAAAACATGTAAGGAAAACCCTAACTTTCAAGCCTCAATCATACATTTCCTTTGCTACTTTCCAGCCTTTGTTTACCCCTTAAACAACACTTTTTACAATACTTTAATGTCCTCAAACGGCAGCATGTCCTTTATAAATCATAACCCGTCTCAAACGAGTGCAAAAAACGTCAAAACTTTGATAATATTCATCCAACTGTTAAATAATTTGATCAACATAATTTTCATGCTTTAAAACATAAAACACGCATATTATGATTTGAATGGTACAAAAAGAAAGTTTAGAAACGTGTATTTACGTTTAAAACGCTCGAAATATGAATACCGAAGCAGTGGAACGTCGGTGACGAACGGATGACGATCTCTACCCTTTTTTCTCGTCGAAACCCCACCAAAAACCTACTTGTGATGCAAGGGAGTCAGGTGATCGCAACTGGAAGGAAGAATGATCAAGAAAATTGAAGAACGAAGGAGAAAAAAATTTGAAACTTCACTTGCCCCAAGAGCTCCAAGTTTCGGCCGATGTTCTACCCTTCACTTTCAATTTCATATAATTGTGTGTGTGTGTGTAGAATTCTTTTAAAAAGAATTTAAAAAGATTTCTAAACACTTAATTAATGGGCTTAATTAACCCTAGATTTTTAAATAATAATTTAGGGCCATTAAGATTTATAAAATAAATATCAAATTAAAAGATTTAAAAATACATATTTCCAAAAATCCCTTAAAAATTATATAAAATTCATTGCTCCCACTAAATAATTTAAAATTTACCTTAAAATGCAATAATTTTTAAATTATTTAAAATAAATATTTTCTTAACTAAAAAAAATAATTTAGATTTTAAACCTTTAGCAACTTAATCGTCTCCAGCCCTTTGTCCCGGGCTCCCGGCCAATTATCGATATTCCTCTGAAAATTTTTAAATTATGAAATCAAGCAAAATTACACAATCAATTATTTAGTTACTGTAATATCCAATCTTGGTGAACGGTACGGTTTAAGATTTCTTATGTTTATGGACTATTTGGTTAAGTTTAAGTATAGTTTAGATGTTAAGAATTTGGATTTATGATTCATAGTATTGTCGGTTATAGATGATGTGTAGTTGTTTTGTAGCATCGTTGCGGTTTAATTAATGATAATTTGTATGTTGAGCCAATTGGTATGAGGCCAATTGTAGTGGTTAGATAAGATATAGAGTTGCAACTTTCATGTTGAGACTGTTGCCAACTTATGAGGAGAAGCGGCGTTGCGATTCGATTTTAGTTGCAAAGAGTATATTGTTGGCTACAGAGGAGAGTGCACCCGCGGTCCATTTTGCAGTGCACCCGCGGTGTTTGGACAGAAGGTCTAGTGCACCCGCGGTCCATTTTGCAGTGCACCCGCGGTGTTTGGGCAGAGCAGCCACCGCACCCGCGGTAGAAAAGGAGCGCACCCGCGGTCGTTCCTTTGGATTTTCGGATGTTGTTCAGTACACGTAGCGCTCCCGCGGTGCAAAGGCTAGCGCACCCGCGGTCGATGTACAGTAAAGTCGTGTTTTGAGATTTTAAGTGATATAATACAAGGGTTGGTTCACTTCTCTCTCATTTCTCTCCTCACTTCTCGATTCTTCAGCTCCAAGGAGGCTAGGGTTCTCAATTTCTTCCATTTGTGCCTTTGATTCAAGCATCTTGTTGGGTATTTGAAGTGAGACAAGGTTCTTTGGGTCCAAGGAGCTAAGGTAAGCTTGTGGGTTTGGTTATTCTTGGATTATTGTGTTGGAGAAATCATGGGTTTGTTGATTGTGTTGGTTTATGGGTTTTATGGTAAGGGGTTGTGATTATTAAGTTATTGATGGTTCAATACATGGTTTATTGTTGTATGTTTTGTACCAAGAGATTAGATTCAAGCTTTCTATTGGTTGTAAGTGGAATTCATTCCTTGTGCTCACATGAATTATATGTATTGTATTTAAATGGTTTTAACATGCTATTCCCTTCCATTTGATTCATGTTATGTATTGATACACTTTGTTGTATACTAGAGGCATTTTATGTCTCAATTATGTAAAAGGGAATGCAAGAGAAAAGAGTATTCAAATGTTTGATTTAATGCCAAAGAGAGAGTTCAAATTGATTTATTGGATTGATAAAGAGATAGTCAGAGATTGCATGCAATTAGTTGATCAACGACCATAGGCTTATATCCCAACAGAGTAATCTATTTATATCGATGGGATATAGGTACAGAGCAGAGATACTATTGAAATATCAATCCATCAGAGAAAAGAGAAATACTATCGTTATGTTCATGTTCTACTATATTATTCATGTTTAAAGAGTTAGATGGTATTTAATGATTTCAAAGCCATGTTTTACAGAGTATGATATGTATACATTGTTATGTAAGAATTCCACTTGCTAAGTTTTATAACTCATTCCAGTTATTCATATGATGCAGATAAGAGTGACGGGCCAGGACGTTGATTGGACCGAGGTCTTATGCATAGAAGATGGAAGGAAGAAGGATATTTTGTTAGCATTTGGACATGATCAAAAATGATATTTTGTATTTTGATGCACACAGTTATTTGATCATGTATTATTTTTGATTGTATATATTGAAAATGTGTTTTATGTCAAGAAATTTTAAATCATTCCTTCCTTCAAATAAAATTTAGAAAATTCCGCTGTGTTATCAAATGAAATCGGTCAGAGGTGTTTACATTTAGTGGTATCAGAGCAACGTTTCTTCGGACCAATGGCATATGACTTCGTCTACTTTCAACTGTCCGGGTATGTCTTCTTCAACATCTATTTAGTGTTATCGGTTGATATGTATTATGCGAGCACATTGTAGGAGTTAATGCCTCCTAAGAGAAAGGCTTCCAGAGGGTGAGGATAGTTCTTCATCGAGAGTTGTCGACCGAGTTCGGCAAATTACTGAAAGAGCAAGACAAGGTTCACAGTGAACAGATTCAGCAGTTGCTCCGTTGGCAAGGTCAGGTCAAGGTAGAGGCCAAGTGGTTCAAGCGGTTGGGACTGATGGGATCTTTACTTGCATTTAAGAGGATGGATCCGCCTGAGTTTGCAGGAAGCACTGATCCATTGGTGGCTGTAGAGTGGATTAAAGCACTTGAGGCGATATTTGATCATCTCAATATGAAGACAAGGACAGAGTTGGTTGTGCAGTATTCATGCTAGTCAAAGCTGCACGTATTTGGTGGAATGCTACCAAGGTAAGTGTTGATGTTCCGGCATTGAAGTGGCAAGATTTCACGGATCTTTTCTATGACAAGTATTTTCCGGATGCACTTCGAGCTCGGAAGGTGACTGAGTTTTTAGAGCTTCGTCAGGGAGGTATGAATGTTGACGAGTATATTTTTGAAGTTTCGAGGAGGGCTGTCTGTTTGCCCCATCATATTGCCTCGAATGACAAAGACAAGGTGCTCATTTCATTAGAGGACTTCGAGCAGAGATCAGGAGGGACATTAATATGTCTAAGGCGGTGACATTAAAGAGATTGTGGCTAAGGCTTTGCAAGCCGAGCAAGATTGAGAAGATATCGCTAGAGAAAGACAGGCGAGGGCAACAGGCTATTGCCCAAAGAGTGTAGAACCCGAAAATCAGATTACGTATAAACCATGCATAATTTCTATTATTTAAATTAAAAATGAATATTTTACATATATGAGTGTTTTAATTATTTTAAAAGTAGAGGTTTCGTTTTATCTTTTAGGATAAATACGCGAGGTCGAACCGGAGTTTGGAGATTTGAGATAAGATTAATAATAAGAAAATATTCTAAATTTAATTTAAGGCAAGGAATAATTTAATTTAAAGAAATCAAATGTTTAGAATTATTTAATTAATTAGAGCTAAGTTGGTAATAAATTCTTTTAGATTCAATATTTAATTAAAGCTAATTAAAATATGTAATGGGGGATGAATTAATCTAGTATAAAATAGTCAAGAAATTAAACATAGCTTTTAAATATTTGAATTTGAGGTCAAGCTGCATGAAAAATCTAAGCAAGATTCTAAACTAATTTAATTTGTTAATACATTAAAATATATAATGAGTGATTAAACATTAAGAAGTTAAAATATAAGCCTTAAACAATATTATACAACTTCAAAAGCTAGTAATAATTTCGGCAAGTCATTTTGTAGGAGTGATAACTCCTCAATTCAAGTCCCCTCAATGACCTTCACAATGAATGCAATTCCTCACATTTAAATTCAATAGTTATTATTGAATTCAATACTATGATACACATTAATCTTACTCAAGCCACCACCCTAGCAAACCAACGTACTTATGCAGTAAAAATAGGATAAACCATCGACTAACATAGGAATGAGAAGCAATTCATAAGCTATGCAACTTCTTGCACTTGTAACTCTCCACTAAATGCATTTCAAGACCCCATTTAACACCTCCTATATCATACACCTCTCATCCCTAACATCAACTACACCCTTACATTCGAAATCACCAGAAAGAAACAGCAGCTTAATCGTGTAAGAACAGCACAGAACAAGAAAGGAAATCCAACTCGGTTCCGTCGCGTCGTGTCGTCGTATTGATTTATTTTCTTCAAAACAAATTCCAGGCATGTATATTATTCCTTTGCTCTACAATCAAGTTATATTAGCTATTTTAAATCAATATATGTTCATAAATCAAGTGCCAAAACCATTTTTGACAGCAACACTTTCGAAAAAAAAAATCTGTACAGCACCTAGGCATTTGGGTTGTGCTTCACGGTTGCTGTAATCTTGTTGGTTTCGGGAGTGTTTCGTTTCCAGGCAACCAAGTCTGCTGTTAGACAGAATTAGAATGTGTTAGGAGGTTATTGGTCCGTTGGTTTGCACCCACACACTCACAAATAAAGGAATGACAGCAACATTTTCAAAACTACAGATTTGAGCTTCGTTTTTGGTTTTTGGGTGGTTAAGGGAAGTATTCGAATTTGGTTGTCCCAGGGACTGTAGCCACGGTTAGAACCCTCCCTTAACATGTCTAGGACGTGACCAAGGTGTCCTTTCCAAGCCTGGTACACGGATCCTTCAGAATTTCACAACAAAATCACTAATGCATTTCGGTTTCTTCAAATTCTGTGTATATGCCCTTTCGGTTTTTGGATGTTGTGTGGATTATGGTTGGCTCCTAGCCTGTAGCCATGGTTCATACAACACTTCATCATGTCTAGATCGAGCCATGGTTGATGAAATGGCCACTGGAACGACCCACGACAGTAAAACAACTCAATTCATTTCATTGCACAGATTTGGTGCACTCGGTTGATACCTTCGGTTGTCTTAGGTAATGGCGTGGGTTGTGGTTGGCTTTTAGCCCTTAGCCATGGTCCAAGCCATGCCTTAGAATGTGGTAAGAGTCTCTGGTTGGTGGTTCAAGCCAATGGTCATGAAATTTCGAATTTTTCCCCTCACACGCGCAATAGCAGCTGCTGTAAATTCTGTTGGTGACAGCAACTATGAGTTCGGTTTCAAGAGGTGGTTTGAGTTCATGGTTGGCTTTTAGCCCATGGCCTTGGACTGGACAGTACCAAATGAGTTGGTCGAGTTTTTTGGTCGTATTTTAGGGTCGTACGGGAATTTACGGCGAAAGATGCCAAAATGACTCTCGAAAGAGCGTTTTATGTTTTTGATTTCTTTCACCTATTTTCGTGTTACAGTTATTATGCATATTTTTCAGTATGTTTGGGGTATTTTTAATCATGGTTAAACGTCGGTTTAATGTTGGTTCGGGTTGGTACGAAGCCATTGTTAAAAATCAAGTTGTTGGTTTGAATCGTCCTGTTTTTGGTTCTATTGTTAAAATTATGTCAAGTTAAGATTTATTGCATGTGTCACATATTAGTAGTAAGTCGCAGCAAGCCCGGGAACAATCCAACTCATCCGGTAAAAATAAGGTTATAATTATATTACGTGCATAAAAATATAAAATGTTTATTTTGTGATATATGTTATATGTCTTGTGGCCACCTTATGCTTATGGGTTTGGAAGTCGGTAGGAACAACCGAGGACCTCTCCGCCCGGTAACTTACGACCGGTTATGATTATGTATGGGTACGAACATCCAGTCCAAGGGCTGTGATTGATCTCTACCGTCCAGTATACTGTGGTTTAGTCTGATCAGGCGCTTATGCTATGTTATGGGCCACTTGCTTAGAAACATTATCTCTACCAGAAAATTATGATATGTTATGACAGAGCTCTATTGAGCAAAGCTTTTACGTATGAATTTTCAGATATGCACGTAGTTATAATTATTCATGATACGATTTTCACCATACGCTCTACGATACTTTATTTTTATGATGCATGCGTTTTATGTTATATTACTTGTTATTCAAAA
>NW_027459925.1:0-50951 GCF_025594145.1 Primulina tabacum | reverse complement strand
AAAGCGTGGACTGGAAAGTGCAGATTTTATTAGGGTTAAAAATAAAGAATAAAATAATCTTATTTATAGAGTTTCATCTATCTAAGGTTTACTAGAACAAGAAGTTTAATCTCCTGATAGAATTCTAACCAAATAAAAGTGAAAATCCAAATATTGATCTATCATATCCTCTTAAATGTTCGAACATTCAACCCTCCTCCTCGAGTTGGGCGTATATATTGATCATCCCTAGTTTGGAACATAAGTCTTCAAAACTTGGCTTGTGAAGTGCCTTATTCAGTATGTCTGTTGTTTGCATGCGAGTGGACACATAACTCATATCAATGATTTTATTCTCAACATTCTCACTTATAAAGTTCTTGTCCTTTCAAATTTTGTTCGATCATGGGGACGTGATTTTTGGCTTTGCTAATAACATATTAAATGTCACTCCTTACTTTCAAAGGTCATTTGTCCCAAAGATTTAATTCAGCAAGCATTCCTTCGCGTACTCCATGAGCTAGAGCTCGATATTACGCCTTTGCACTGCTACGTGCATGCCATCCCAGATTACTTCTTGATTATCGAGGTTACCAAATCACCCCACACAAATATACGTAACACTGATGTAGAACGTCTATCAATATAAGATCCAGTCCAATCAGTATCATTGCACACTTTAATGTCTTTTTCTGAGGACCTTTTGAAGAGCACAGCCCTTTTCATGTATAACTTTTGAGGTATCTTAGAATTTTGTGTACAACATACATGTGAGATATCGTAACTCTATTCATAAATTGACTAACGACGCGTACAACAAGTCCAATGTTGGTCGATTCAGTTTGTCGGAAAAAAGTTCGATTAATTCGATTTTAGAAAATTCGGTTCGATTTTCACTGAAGCTAGCTATTACTGTGTCTAACACAGAATGGAGTCAGCCCCAGATACTTATAAATCCTGGCTGCGCCCCCTGGGCAGTACAAATGGAACAACCATAAATTTCCAGTCATTTGCGTTGATGCACCTGAATCAATTATCCAGAAGTTGGATAGGACGTGTTTTGAGAGTAAGAACGCGAAGGGTTGGTATCTTTGTGGAGTGCATTCCCAATATCAATAACCGATGAATTGTTGGTTGGAATGGTCTGGCTAAACATTTTTTGAAGCACCTCAATTTTTTCTTTGCTAAAAGGTGGTGGTTGTTGATCTTGTGTTCCGCCAGATGTTGAAGCAGAATTTGCCCTTAGATCACGGGCAGGATTCCAATTCATGTATCCAAGGTATGATTTGGTTTGTTGCACTTTGGAGACCAAGGTCACCCATGTCGCATACTACTGGAGGTGTCCGAAGATTGTGAAGCATCATCAACAGGAGAATCAGAATAATCGTGTGTTGGAAGTGGTACGCTATGTGAGGCTAGGGCGAACCCTCCAATTGCAGGGCAGTAGTCTGTGAGCCAAGCATTAATTTCCGCCTACTTTCATCATGGTGGATCTCGGAAAAAGCTTCACGTTAAGTGGGCATGGGTTTTGAGGAAAGAACATTCCGCTTTACTTCATCAAATGGGGTATTACTAAAAATTTATATATTATAAATAAAATAAAATAAAACCATAAATGATATAGGTTATTTTAAATATTTTTTAAAAAATTAATTTTTACGCTTTAAAAAAAATATTTATTTTCAAACTTATGTTTATAACATCATAATGTAGAGGATGAAAATACACAAGACATGTGAGGAATGTCTCTATATATGTCTCGTGTCCCCTACTAATGTTGTTAGCAAAAGAGAGTTTGATTAGGATTGGAAATAAGTGATAGAGTTTGAGTTGATTAAGGAGTTAAATTTCTTTAAAGATGATGACTCAAAAAACAATATTACTATATATATATATATATATATATAGTGGTCTTTGTGTCATTATTTCCAATGAACTTGTGATCAAACATAGAAGATATTAATAAGATCTCACACTGAGATTTGAACTTAGATCTTACTATTTCTGTCTTGATTTAGATTTCTTGTTTTGATTGTTGTTTCCAGGTATCTCTCTGGATAATTCACCACAAGGCGCAAAATTCAGAATTATTTTCCTAAACTGACAAGTGTGGTTGACAAAATAACATAAACTAATTATATCTAAAGAATTAGGAAACGTATAACTATTTCTCGCCACCCAACGGTTTATAAAATTAGTATTATATTATTATCATTATCACCGTTACAATTAATATTACTTACTATTATTTAATCAAAATTGAAAGGTGACGTTAAGATATTTTGCTTCCAACATTGATTAGCCACAGAAGCACTTAATGCTAGAATTAATCCCTTAAATGAGAATTGCAACTAACCTCATAAAAGCCCTTGTGGGGAACAGCACAACTTCTTCTACGGTCAAGAATATTGTTCAAATTTTTGTTTCTTTTTTTTATATATATAATAATATATAATATAATATAATTATCAATCAATAAATTTTAATTTTAAAATAATTTAATATTATTATGTCATGCATTAATTAGTCCGTGTCTTAGTGGGCTCATATAAGTTCGACAACAGATTATTGAGTGTTTAACAAGCCATTTGTTGGAAAGAAAACAGATTTGAGCGAAAGGACTAATATTTTGGTTTGGACTCTTTCGATTTATTGCATAGTATCAACGTTGTTGTGTGTAATAATTATTTTTGATTAATAGATAATCGATTATGTTTTAGTTATTGTATAATTTAAAATATTTGAGTTGCATCACTACAAGTTATGATTTTTAGTAAAACGACAAGTACTCAGTCCTACAATTGGTATCAGATTTAAGGTCACGAGTTCGATTGTCATTAAGTGCAAAGAGTGCAATTATTGTGAGAGATAATTGATGTGTGAAAATTGTTTTTGTTAAGTAGAACAACGAAACATGATGTTTGAATTGTTATACATTTTAAAATGTTTGAGTTATATCGTTATCATCCGCTGTAATTTTTAGTTAAACAACAAACGTTCCATTTTTCAGTTCTCTTAAAAAAGAAATCAAGTGGAGATGTATGATGATAAATCAATTTATACAGATAAGTTAATATAGTTTTAGTGATCAATAAATGTATTATTTTTTCGCACTAAACGAAGCCTTTGAAAAATGTGATAAAATCAATCACAGGTAAAGTTGTCAAAGTCTTAAACTAGCACATTAATCGTAGTGCAATAAATTGATTTTTTTTACATTTTAAAGTTTTTCACCCAACGGCGATGATATGATGTTGGATATGTGAACAATCACTCTCCGACACCATGTTAGTAATAATAAGGTCATCTTCAACCCATAAATCTATTTTAGTGCAATTTCAGCACCAAAATAGTGCAGTTTCTGCACCAAATATAACATTCATCTCCAACCATTTACTTCAAATCTTACACTAAAAAGTAAATTTCTAAAATATTCTTTTTATTTACTATTTATTTATAAAGTTAACAATATAATTATAATTAATGTTAATATTATTATTATAATTATAATTATAATTTTATTTTTATTAATAGTTAAATTTATTTATTTGATTTTTATATATAACTCTAATGTTTATAATACGAATTAATACAAATGCTTCATTATTAAAATTGACATAATTTTAATACAAATAATTTATTTTTAGAAATTAACATGAATCCAAGTTCAATCATCTAAACAACTATATTCTTCTTACAAATGATCAGTTAAAGCAAACATTAAAAAAATAAAATCGAATTAGTTTTTAAATATTAATAATTAACATAAAAATAAATATTTTAAAAATCAACAATTATATTTTTTAAAATTTTTAGGATTAAATGTTTAGTTATTAAAATAAATATTATACTATTATTTTATAATATTTACACTTTTTAATACAAATATTTATAATAAATATACATTAAAAAAATAAAATAAAAAATACCCCTGCGCCAAATTTGGTGCAGGGGGAGAGGACCAAAAGAGCGCAGCCCCATTGGATATTGAAAGCTGCGCCAAAATGGTGTAAAACATCCTTTTGACGCAGCGTTGGAGTTGCCCGTGTCATACCTGAAGCATTTGACACCATGACACTGTGTCAGCAGTAAGTTCATTTTTTTCAAAAGTGTCGTCAGTATGATTAAAAGTAAAAAAAATATAAAAATTATTAAGATCTAGTCAAAAATTTAAAAATACCCAATTTATATAACCAATTCTATAATTTTCTCCGATCATTAGTAAATATCTACAAACTTTTACAATTGAAAGGTCTTTTTTTTAAACGTGGAAACTACAGTATTAGTTCTTTGGTTTGCATGAGATTTAAAAGTCATAAATCACGTTAATCAAATAAATAATATTATGAATCTTTGTGTTTCGATAAAGAAAATGAAATTCATGAACATTTATTAAACGTAAGTCTATTCCATCAATTCAGAACGAATCACACTTGATTTTTTTAGATCTTATAAAGAATTGACCTTACCACCTACACAAGAAAGCTGGTAATCCCCCATTGGAACAGAGGATTAGTTTCCTGGGTGTGTCGAACTTCGAAGCCAACAAAAGCAGTCGTATCTTGCCATCACACCCTCCTCTGTACCACTTCCTACTTTCACTTGCATCTTCCCAAACTCAACATAGAGTTCCCTTAATTTCTCCAGCATGAAGATCCACTCAACCTTCTCCTTCACTGCGTTTCTCATACTGCTCCAGACCCGAATAATCCTTTTCGGGTCGGCTGAATCAATGCGCATTAACAGATCAAATTCAACCAGAGTCCTCGTCTTGCCACTGAAAATCCAAGAGATCCCATCTGTCCCGAGCAAGCTTCCCTTCACCCACAACGTCACTCTCACGATTTCACTGTCTGTCGGCACGCCTCCGCAGAATGTAACCATGGTGCTCGACACAGGCAGCGAGCTCTCATGGCTGCAATGCAACGCGACCCGGGTAAACCAACCCGTTTTCGAGCCGACCCGATCGGTTTCTTACTCTCCAATCGCTTGTTCTTCGCCCACGTGCACGATCCGAACTCAGGATTTCTCCATACCCGCTTCGTGCGATTCCAAGAATCTTTGCCACGCCATTCTGTCGTACGCGGACGCATCGTCTTCTGAAGGAACTTTGTCGATGGACACTTTTATTATCGCCGGGTCGAATTTCTCTCCAACACATTTTCGGGTGCATGGATTCGGGGTTCAGCAGCAATCCGGATGAGGATTGCAAGACCACCGGCTGATGGGCATGAACCGCGGCGCTCTCTCTTTCGTCTCCCAAATGGAATTCAAGAGATTCTCGTACTGCATTTCGGGCTCGGATTTTCCCGGTATTCTACTCTTCGGAGACTCCAATTTCACTTGGCTTGTGACCTTGAACTACCCCTTTGATCCAAATTTCCAACCCGCTGCCATATTTCAACAGGGAGGCGTACACAGTCCAGCTCGAAGGCATCAAGGTCTCGGATAAGCCGCTCCAGCTACCAAAGTACGTATTCGAACCAGACCACACCGGAGCAGGGCAAACAATGGTCGATTCAGGTACCCAGTTCACTTTCCTCCTCGGCCCAGCTTACACTGCTCTGAGAAACGAATTCGTGAACCAAACCACCAACATCCTGCGGGTTTTCGAGGACCCGAACTTCGTGTTCCAGGGGCGTTCGACTTATGCTTCCGGGTACCATCAAACTCGACTTATTTACCCGAACTTCCATCAGTGAGCCTACTGTTTCATGGGGCGGAGATCACCGTCTCGGGGCAGCAGCTGCTGTATCGGTCCCGGGAGAAGTGCGGAGATTGATTCGATACACTGCTTCACGTTTTGCAACTCAGATCGTGCTGGTGGTGTGAGGCTTACATCATCGGGCCATCATCATCAACAGAATGTGTGGATGGAATTTGATCTGGAAAATTCAGAATCGGCGTTGCTTCGGTGCGATGCGAGGAAGAAGGACAAAGATTGGTGTTCATCGTTAATTTCACGTCGCTTTTGGGCCTAGTAGATTAATTGGTGGGCCCAAATCTGTTTTTCAGCGGCCCCAATCATGAATCACCCTCGTGCCTGCGTGGCCTGAGCACTACCAATGGGCAATACTTGGTGATTTATTCATTGGTTGAGTCTGATATACTAATATAATACTTGGGAGAATGGGGAGTATCCATGCTTTCCTTTACTTTGGTTTGATAATAGAAAAAAATATATATATATGCCATTAAATTATTTTATATATATTTAATTTGGGTGAGAAAAAATATGTGCATTAAATTATTTATAATTTAGTGTTAATATTCATTTCCTTGTGGAAGATTTTGATCAAATTGGTTTATAGAATGTCACAAGATCATTATTTTTTCGAGTAAATCTCCTTCGAAACGATATCACGTATGTTTTTATGAAACGGGTCAAATCGATTGATACTTTAAATGAAACTTAATTTTTTATAATAAAAAATAATGTTTTGTTCATAGATCAAATTGAGTTGAAGATTTATCACACAAAATGGTATGTGAAATGTATCTCCAAATATTTTTGTATTATTTTTTTGTAAAGTGAGTACAAGAAAGAACGACTACCGGTACATAGCATTTGATTTTATCAGAACCTGCTTGTGTAGCGGGGGCGAGATGTGATAGGATGGTACTAGAGAACGCTGTCAGTTGAGCTTTATAGGTGAGAAAATAATATATGTACCGTCTTTACTTAAGTTTAGAGTTATCTATTTATCTTCCAAATAATTGTTTTTTTATTTATTTATTAAAATGATCAATTTAGCAAATCGGGCAAAGTTAGGACCGAGAAAAATATATTATTTTTAAAAAAAATATGTTAGCATACCAACTTGCATCAGCCAATAATACAGAGATTTTGGCACACTCCACCCTCAAATCAAATTAAATCATTCATTTGCAACATTGCATGTTTTCAATTGGAATCTTTTCTCAACTATCAAAAGAAAGGGAAAAACTTGTCAAGTAAAGTAAATGTTTTAAACAGTTGCTTGATAAATGATATCTCATTGCCCAAACTTTTAAAAATAATAGAAATAATTGTGTAGAGATATATTTTTTATTCTTAGACTAATAGTAAAGATAAATAATTTAAAAGTAAAATTAAAAAAAAGCAAGTGTATTATAAAAGTTAAATTTTAAACCTGAAAATATAAGTTTTTTGTGACCAATTATTCAAAAAAAATAATAAAAATTGAATCGTATGTGAAATTTTAAAGGCTCGAATGACTGATTATCTAAATTATGTCTCCCTTTATTCACAAATATGACAAATATTGTAACCTTTCCTAATGAAAAATAAGAAAATCTAAAATATTAAAATATATGTGCTCCTTATCGAATTCAATTGCTAAAATAAGATCAAATCGCTTTGAAAAATCATTTAAATATACTAATTATATTTTTCAATCTAAAACACATATTATTTGTTAAGTTCAGTGGATGTGTTAGGAGGGAAGTGATTAAATAACTTACAAAATGTTCTTCTTAATAGTCCAACTGGGCTCAGTTAACTAAAACTATGTCAAAATCGACATATCAAAATCAGTAAAGATTGTGTCCCTGCAAGAAAAGTGAGTTTTCGCAATGTGGTTCCACGATGCGTACTAAAAACACAACGCCAATATTATTATTTACGGTTTAACCTTCCATGTGCACGCACTGTCAAAAATTTTATATCGTATACCAACGACAGTGTGCAAACAATCTGTAAATAATATTCTGACGAATTTGTTCGCACAAAGCACGTTGTTAATAGTCCTAAATTATATATTATATTCACAGTGCAACCGCAGGCAATCAATAGTCATGTTTTTTTAATATTGACACTACAGGATGTCAATAGTCATGTTTATTCAGCGGCGGCACCAATTAAACCCTTAAATCTAACCACCAAAGCCTCTCATGATCGAACATAACATATCAACAAGAAATTGATAAACATCTCATTATTGCACATCATGATAAGCTATGGTGGTTAGGAATTTCACTGGTACTATAGGATCGAGCGCTTGTCGTTTTTTCCAAAAGTTATAGCTGGTGGTAATGGTGCCAACTCAAATCTTTTAAAACCGCACAGTAGCTCAAGCACTACGGTTCGGTTGATCTTCCAGCAGGGACAATTATTGCACCCAACAATCTCTCTCCTAATAATTGCACTCATTGCAGTCAACGTGAATCGAACTCATGAACTTCACTATGATACCAATTCTTAGGATCAAGCGCTTACCACTAGGCCAAACGCTATAGCCGTTATTCAAGGTTCAACCTTATTTCCTTATATTTGTGGCAGCACAGAGTGCACCTACTTGGGTGCTAATGGGTCGGACTGTTAGGCCCATGAGTCCAAGGAGATATGTGCCTATCTGCTTGTGCTGTCTCATATCACTTAGAGATCTGTCTTATCATTTCCCTAATGTCGGTCAAGTCCTCAGAAAAGACAACATTACCCATTAAAATATGGTGTCACTGTTTTACGGCCCAATTAACCAACAAGATCAAGCAAAACAACGTCAACAGCTTGACACATGAAAACTTGTAAAAATGTCACTCATCCAAGTACTACTCTTACTCATGTATGCTTAACCTAACAGACACCCTGTTTTTTATGGTGCCGCTAAATAAATAAGACTATTGACAGCACACAGTGCACTGTCAATGTTAAATAAACAAGACTAGTGACAACATGTGGTGCGCTGTTAATATTAGATTTAATTTAGGACTAATAACAACATGCTTTGTGCGTTGTAAATCCGTTAAAATATTTATTTATGGCGTGCAATATTTGCACTCCTTTGTTGGTATAAGATATAAAACTTTTGAAAGTGCACGTGGAATTATATGCCATAAATAATAATATTGGTGGTGTGCTTTTAGTACACATTGTTGATGTCATGTTGGCAAACTCACCTTTTCTTGTAGTTGATGAAGAATTTAATGCTCGAATCCTGCTCAAGATAGGTAGATTTTGAATTGTTCGAGTTTGTCTTAGAATATTCAAACATGTTCGTTAGATATACGCTCTATTGATCAAAAATAAATATTCGTACGTAAGATATTCGTACTATTCATGTAAGGACCGTGTATCGTATTATCATAAATCCCATTTTGATTATCGATAATTATGAAATTGTCATGTCATTATGTATATGATGTATATCATGACAATGAAATTAAGAAAATGAATATTGAATATGAATTGACGTTGTAAGAGCTCGAGTGGAGAGGCCGGACGCCAATATAGTACAAAAAATTAATATGTGTACAGAAGATGTGGCGCCCCGAGCGGTAGAAAATGACCACCGAGCGCCAAGGTATGTAAACTTAGTGTTCGGGCAGAACTTGCGGCGCCCGAGCGGTAATGTTTACCGCCCGAGCGCGGCAAATCACACTCGGGTACAGAATGTCTCGCGCTCGGGCGCGAGAATTCTACCGCCCGAGCGCGTGATCAGGGGGATAAGAATAACTTCTTTCCTTCTTTTCCTTCATCATTTCTTTTCAGAAAATTCGAGGGGAAGTTGGAATTCGATTTTCTTCGTCCAAATCGACTTCGAAACGCTGTCTAAACGCGAAACAAATTATATATTTGTGATTTCGCGTCGAGGGCTTCTGACTGAGGTAATTTTCTTCTAGTTCCAGCAGCTCTAAATATCAAAGTGCTGGAATAGCATGTATTTGAAGTTGAATTCCTGTATGTTAGAATAACCGACAAGAAACTCATATTCGAAGTCGGAATTGAATTATGATATGATTTGATTTGATATGAATTTTTGAAGTTTCAAATGATATTTGAAACTCATATTAATGATTTTGGATATGTTATTGATTGGAATGAGTATGTTATTGATGTAGATAAAGTTATATCAATATCTTCAGGCTACATCAACTGGAAACGAAGAATTGAGGTATGTTGCGACCGGGTAACATACGACAGGTATCTGTTATATGATATATGTGGATTGATTGGAATGAGAATATGTCTATATGCCTTATTTGTTGATTGATGTGGCATACATGACATTGAGATTGAGATATCGATGTATAAAATAAATGTTTTGTTAACACACATCGTTTGATGCATACATCGATACATGACATGCACGTTGAGCTATGACTTGGATACCCTGATATGATTTGATTGGATTCGGGGTTTGTGAACACAATGCTATTGGTATTATATGACCCGTAAAGCATAGACAATTGTGGCCCCGATGATTGGATATGAGATTTGGGATTTGATGGCGCTTTGTCGACGCTATCATACGAGTATCCCATATGGCGGTGTGCCAGCTCGAGCATTGATTTGATAGCGATTCGATTGATTCTGACATGTGCTCAGTGGATGGGCATTTGACCGATACCTCCACGACATACATGCATTGCATACCATATCATTGTTTAGATCTTGTGGTATATATGATTGGTTGTTCCATACGGAGCTTTGCTCACCCCCAAGGGGGGCTGTTGTTGTCTTTGTGTGTGGACAATGGCAGGTACTCCAGGATATCAGGAGACCGGAGAGGGTACTCTGGAGGGAGCCACAGCTTGGGCTGAGGTTTATGTTTTTTGTTCCCAGTATATATGTATATGTATCTATATACGGGGCATGTCCCGAGGATATGAGTTGTTTGTATATGTGGTTTTGATTACGTGTGGGCATGTTTATGAGTGAGATTAAATACTATTTTTAGTATTCAAATAAAATGATTTGGGCTCATTGTAAAGAAATTTTAAACTTTTTCCGCTGTAATTAGTTAACCCTAATCAAAGTGCATTGTAATAACGATTAGGAGCTAAGGGCCCCACACAGATGGTATCAGAGCATAGCTGGGAATGCTCGATTGAGTTTGTGTACACTTGAATAGGCACAAATGAATTGTGCGCTTGTGTTTGATTATTTGTATTACTTGCCTACTTGATTTGATTGAGTAAGTATTGATGAGATTGATGATATGAGATATGATGATGAAATTGATATTGATTGTGATATTCATCTTTTGATTTGTAGATGGATCCCACAAATGAAACTGCGAGTAGCAGTACTGAGGATGTTGGGCAATTTGAAGGATTGTCCATGGATGTAGTGATGGCTCGATTCCAGGATTGAAACCACCGAGGTTCTTTGGCACTGAGAGTGCTGAAAGAGCAGGCCTGGTTAAAGGATATCGAGCACTTGTTTAATATTGTTGAGTATTCCAAGGCTCGGAGACTGAAACTTGCTCTTATCAGTTGAAAGACCGAGCTAAATCTTGGTGGGAAGCCGCTGAGATTGGATTGAAAGAGCCGGGATTGAAGTCACATGGGATGTCTTCAAGGCCCAGTTTTTGGAGCAGTATTCCCCTCCTTCTATTATACTGCTCAGGAGAATGAATTAATAATCTGCAGCAGGGAACGATGACTGTTGCGAGTATGCTTAAATTTTCTACTTGTTGAAGTATGCACCTCACGTAGCTGGGAATGCGGGCAAAATATAACAGGTTTGTAAATGGATTACATCCTGTTTATATACTTATGTTGTTTCTGGATTGCCTACCAGCTACGCAGAGGCAGTTGAACGAGCCAAGGCAGCCGAGGCTGGACTTAGGCGAGGAGGTCCACAGTATACTCCTACCTCCGGTGTCAGCTCAGCAGCCTACTTTGCGGCCGAGAGGTAAGAAGTTCAAGAAGACTGGTTCTGTTTCTTCGTCTTCTTCGAGTTCGAGTGGATCACAGAGAGGGAGTCCTGTGATTGCTCCTACTGTAGCCATTGTGGGGGTAAACATACTATCGAGCAGTGTCGAGGTATGTTTGGTACTTGTTATCAGTGTGGGCAGGAAGGCCATTTCTCTCGAGTATGTCCGAACAGGGGTACGACTTCTTGCTCAACCCCAGCCAGGATTTAGAGGTGGCCCAGTATGATGAGACCTGTTCCTGTTCCATTTTCAGCAGTCGAGTGTCCCACGATATCGAGGACCGGGTGGTCAGAGTGCCCAAGTTCCTCCTCAAGTGAGAGTGTATGCCATGACTGAGGATCAGGCGAGAGAAGCTCCTGGAGGCGTGATTGCAGGTATTTGCACGCTTTGCGATTATCCTGCACGTGTTTTATTTGATACAGAGCATCTCATTCATTCATATCTCATGCATTTGTTGCATCTCACGATATTGAGTGTACCCCGTTGTATGATACTTTGTCGATAGCCACGCCAGCAGGGAAGATTATTTTGTCTGAGAAAGTTGTGCATAATTGTGTATTGATATATGAGGATAATGTGGTATTTCTGAATTTGATTGTCCTCCCAATGCACGACTTTGATTGTATTGTTGGCATGGATATCTTGATGCAAATCGAGCTACTGTTGATTGTTGTCATGGAGTGGTTCGATTTCGACCGATTGATGGACCCAAGTGGAATTTTTATGGCAAGGGTTCCCAAGCCAAAATTCCATTGGTATCTTCCTTGGAAATGTCCGATTTTGACTAGCGGAGATGAGGGTTATCTTATCTACGCTATTGATATTTCGAAGAAGGAGTCTTCTTTATCTGAGATTCCTGTTGCGAAAGAATTCCCGGATGTATTTCCCGATGAGATTCCTGATTTTCCTCCTCATCGAGAAGTTGAGTTTAGTATTGATCTTGTGCCGGGGACTGCGCCTATTTCTAAAGCTCCTATCGCATGGCACCTTGGAATTGAAAGAATTGAAAGAACAATTACAGGATCTTCTCGATAAGGGATATATTCGACCGAGTGTATCACCTTGGGGAGCTCCAGTTTTATTTGTTCGAAAGAAAGATGGTACTATGCGAATGTGTATCGATTATAGGCAACTGAATCGGGCTACTGTGAAAAACAAGTACCCACTTCCTCGTATTGATGATTTATTTGATCAGCTTCAGGGTACTTCTGTATACTCGAAGATTGATCTTCGTTCTGGGTATCATCAAGTACGAGTTCGAGACGAAGATGTGCCCAAAACTGCTTTTCGTACGAGGTATGGCCACTATGAATTCTTGGTTATGCCTTTGGTCTCACGAATGCTCCTGCTATTTATGGATTTAATGAATCGTGTCTTCCGAGATTATCTTGACCGATTCGTTATTGTTTATTGATGATATTCTTGTGTATTCGAAATCGAAAAAGGAGCATGCTGAACATTGAGACTGGTACTTCAAACTCGTACTAGTCATTTTATGCAAATTGTCCAAATGTGAATTCTGGATGGACAAAGTGGTATTTTTGGGCCACGTCATGGCATATCTGTTGATCCTGCGAAGGTCGAAGCTGTATTGAATTGGCCGAGACCTACGAATGTTCCTGAGATCCGTAGCTTCATGGGTTTAGCTGGATATTATCGTCGTTTTATTGAAGGATTTTCGAAAATAGCTAAACCTATTACTCAACTGACAAGAATCAGCGATTCATTTGGTCAGATGAATGTGAAGCTAGTTTTCTTGAATTGAAGACGAGATTGACCACAGCACCTGTGCTTACTATTCCCTCAGGTACCGGAGGATTTGTGGTGTGTACAGATGCGTCTGGTAAAGGTTTGAGCTGTGTTCTGATGCAACATGGCAAAGTGATTGCTTATGCGTCTCGTCAATTGAAATCTCATGAAACACGTTATCCTGTTCATGATCTGAATTGGCCGCCATTGTGTTGCTTTGAAGATTTGGCGCCATTACTTGTACGGAGAAAAGTTTGTTATATATTCGGACCATAAAGTCTGAAATATCTTTTCTCAATCTGATTTGAATATGAGGCAACGCAGGTGGATGGATCTCCTGAAGGATTTTGATTGTGAGATTCAATATCACCCTGGATCGGTGAATGTTACTGCGGATGCCCTTAGTCGGAAAGTTTATGATTCTGTAGCTCTGTTTGTGTCGCCAAGGTACATGAGGATATGTACTTCTGGCTGGACTTTTCACTCGAATTGGAATTCTGTCACTGTCTCAGCATTGCAAATTGAGCCGAACTTGATATCGAAAATACGAAAGGCCCAACGAAGCGATGCTCAGATCCAAAAGTCGAAAGAACTTGTATCTGCTGGACATCAGTCTGGATTCAGATTTCTTCTGATGGTTCTTTACGACTTAATGGTCGGCTGGTAGTTCCTGATGATTCTGATTTGAAATCTGCCCTTCTTCGAGAAGCACATTGTAGCAAATACAGTATTCACCCTGGAGGTCGAAAGATGTATTTGACATTGAGACCTCAATTCTGGTGGAAACGTATGAAGAAGGACATTGCTGAGTTTATTTCGAAATGTCTTGTCTGCCAGCAAGTGAAAGCCGAGAGAATGAAACCTGGAGGATTGCTCCATAGTCTTGAAATCCCGAAATGGAATTGGGAACATATTGCTATGGATTTTGTGACTCATTTACCTTGTTCGCCCAAGGGCTGTGATGCTATTTGGGTGATTATTGATCGGCTTTCGAAATCTGCGCATTTTATTCCGTATGAACGGACTTATCCTTATAAGAGAATGGCCCGTTTATACATTGAGAATGTTGTGAGACTGCATGGTGTGCCAGTCTCGATTGTATCTGATCGTGATCCCAGATTTGCTTCTAAATTCTGGGGTAGTTTTCAGGAAGCGATGGGTACGCGTTTGGCTATGAGTACTGCTTATCATCCTCAAACTGATGGCCAGACGAGCGTACGATTCAAACTTAGAGGATATGTTGCGTGCGATTGTGATGGACTTCAGAATGGGATGGCAAGATGCCTTACCATTGGTTGAATTTTCTTATAATAATAGCTTTCAGACGAGTATCGGTATGGCACCGTTTGAAGCTCTATATGGGAGACGATGTAGATCACCGTTATTCTGGGATGAGATTGGTGAGAGACAATTGACTGGACCTGAAATGATACAGGAAATGAACGATAAGGTTCAGTTGATTCGGCAGCGGATGAAAGCTGCTCAGGATCGTCAAACGAGTTATGCGAATAAACGAAGACGACCCTTGGAATTCCAGAAAGGTGACAGAGTGTTTTTGAAAATATCTCCCTTTAGAGGCACTGTTCGATTTGGCATGCGAGGGAAATTATCTCCTCGATATGTTGGTCCATACGAGATTCTGGATCGAGTTGGTGATCTTGCGTATCGATTGGCATTGCCACCAGCTTATATCTATTCATGATGTGTTTCATGTTTCTATGTTGAGGAAATATGAAGATCCATCACATGTACTTGCACCTGATGAGGTTGAACTGATCCTTCTCTTTCCTATGTTGAACAACCTGTTCATTATGGATCGAAAGGAAAAGATATTGCGAAATAAATCGATTTTAGTTCGAGTACAATGGACACGACATGGTGTGAAGAGTCGACGTGGGAATTGGAAGCAAATGCGAGATTCGTATCCGCATTTATTTGATCTATCATCTGTTCCATTGTATTCGATGTATTCTGATCCTTTTACTGATTTTAGTTTTGATATGTACTATAACTGGTGACATATATATGTTTGCCAATGTTATGTATATAGAGATGTTTGAGATTTCGAGGACGAAATCTTTTAAGAGGGGGAGAAATGTAAGGACCGTGTATCGTATTATCGTAAATCCTGTGATTATCGATAATTATGAAATTGTATGTGATGTATTGATGTATATATGACAATGAAATTGAGAAAATGAATATTGAATATGAATTGACGTTGTAAGAGCTCGAGTGGAGAGCCGGACGCCAATATAGTACAAAAATAATGTACAGAAGTGTGGCGCCCGGGCGGTAGAAAATGACCGCCCGAGCGCCAGTATGTAAATAGTGTTCGGGCAGAACATGCCCGAGCGGTAATTTTACCGCCCGAGCGCGCATAATAACTCGGGGCAGAATGTCTCGCGCTCGGGCGCGAGAATTCTACCGCCCGAGCGCGAGGTGGGATAAGATAATTTTTCTTCTTTTCTTCATCATTCTTTCAGAAATTCGAGGGAAGTTGGAAATTCGATTTTCTTCGTCCAAATCGACTTCGAAACGCTGTCTAAACGCGAAACAAATATATTTGTGATTTCGCTCGAGGGCTTCTGACTGAGGTAATTTTCTTCTAGTTCCAGCAGCTCTAAATATCAAAGTGCTGGAATAGCATGTATTTGAAGTTGAATTTCTGATATGTAGTAGAATAACCGACAAGAAACTCATATTCGAAGTCGGAATTGAATTATGATATGATTTGATTTGATATGAATTTTTGAAGTTTCAAATGATATTTGAAACTCATATTAATGATTTTGGATTATGTTATTGATTGGAATGAGTATGTTATTGATGTAGATAAAGTGTATATCAATATCTTCAGGCTACATCAACTGGAAACGAAGAATTGAGGTATGTTGCGACCGGGTAACATACGACAGGTATCTGTATTATATGATATATGTCGGATTGATTTGATTGATTGGAATGAGATATGTCTATATGCCTTATTTGTTGATTGATGTGGCATACATGACATTGAGATATCGATGTAAAATAAATGTTTTGTTAACACACATCGTTTGATGCATACATCGATACATGACATGCACGTTGAGCTATGATCCTTGGATACCCTGATATGATTTGATTGGATTCTGGGTTGTGAACAATGCTATGTTGGTATTATATGACCCGTAAAGCATAGACAATTGTGGCCCCGATGATTGGATATGAGATTTGGGATTTGATGGCGCTTTGTCGACGCTATCATACGAGTATCCCTTATTGAGGCGGTGTGCCAGCTCGAGCATTGATTTGATAGCGATTCGATTGATTCTGACATGTGCTCAGTGGATGGGCATTTGACCGATACCTCCACGACATACATGCATTGCATACCATATATCATTGTTTAGATATCTGTGGTATATATGATTGGTTGTTCCATACGGAGCTTTCTCACCCCAATGGGGGTTGTTGTTGTCTTTGGTGTGGACAATGGCATGTAGTCCAGGTATTAGGAGACCGGGAGAGGGTACTTCTGGAGGGAGCACAGGTTGGGCTGAGGTTTTATGTTTATATCTTTTTTCTAGTATATATGTATATGTATCTATATACGGGGCATGTCCCGAGGATATGAGTTGTTTGTATATAATTGATTTTGATTATGTGTGGGCATATTATGAATGAGATTAAATACTATTTTTAATATTCAAATAAAATGATTTGGGCTCATTGTAAAGAAAATTTTAAACCCGTTTTTCGCCTGTAATTAGTTAACCCTAATCAAAGTGCATTGTAATAACGATTAGGAGCTAAGGGCCCCACAATTCGTGTATCAACTGGTTTGTTTAAACTTGTGACGCGAATCATTGTTATGTTTAGTGAAACATTTCCTCTTCCAAAGATGTTAATACATCATAAAAATTCAACATTTCTACATGATATTTCATACTTTACCATACCCCAAGTTTTTCCGAGTGTCTCGGGATTGTATGTTTAGTGTCATAGTCCGTCAATTGCTTACATGACAAGTCCTACAATATGATACCGTTTGGTTCGCTATATTAGTTATCTATATTTATATTCGTATTTTTATCCAATCTAATATCATGTTTTGTGCACTGTGTTATTTTTTTCATCAATCAATCATTTATCTTTACATTAATCATTTATCTCATATCAATCAATTCATTGAATTGAAATTACAATATACTCTTAATAAATAATATTATAAATATTTTCAAAAAGACAAAATGATAATATCACATTATCTCAAATTCAATCAAATTAATAATTCAAATCAAACATTATATTAACTATCATTTTTTTACATTTTATTATTAAAAAATATTACTACTATGAGTCAAACGGTACATGTGTACCTCGTACACAATATCACATGTAAGTGTTTGCCAGATGCATTAGATATATATAATAATACATGTCATAAATATAACAAAATATTGAAACATCGAAACTTCGATATTTTGGCAAGTTGGGCTGAGATAGTTTACCAAACCCACAGTTTTGCATGAATGGATCCGCGCTGCGTTTGGCAATCACATGCATGCATGTGTATTTATGTCGACGCCACATCCCTGCTACCTATTTCATATTCCGATGCAGCAGGACGCACCTAGAAAACGGTATTTGTTTTTTATTTGTTTTCAAATGGGGAAAATTTAAAGTTGTCGAGTATATTTAAATAAAATATTGACTTCGAGTTATCAAATTTTTATGATAATACAATTGTATCTTTTTATTTTATAGTTTTAATCAATATATATATATATACACACACATACATATTGAAAGTAAGTTTTTAATCAATATATTATGTAACATACAATATAAGAATAATAAAATGATATTTAAAACTCAAAGACAATCGATCTCAAATCAAACTAGTTTGGCATGCACATGATCTCACTCCTATTTCCAAACTCAGTCCCGTCGTTTGGACAAGGTAACCATCTGATCTTGCTAAAAAATATGAATCTTATGTATGTGAAAAAATGTTTGTTATAATAATCTACGAACAAAATTTGAAAATGAAGGGATCCGTTTTAAAAAAGTATAAGATAAGAATGAGATGGGTTGAAAATATAATATATTTTAAAACTCTTCTATATTCTGAATTTTTTTCTTTTTGAATTGAATTCAGATATTATCTCCAATAAAAAAAATTACACGTCTTCGCTACATGGTCAAATTCAGGTGGACCTCAGATGGTTATTGAAACGTAAGCCACAAAAGTCGCAGGTTTCCGTACTGCTGCTCTCGATTTCTAGAGATTAAAACTCACGCGAATCAAAGAAGGGACAAACTTGTTTTTATGAGTTTTAATATTTTCTCGTGCCGTTTATTTGCAGTCCATTTAAAGTTGATTGTTTTTTTTTTTAATTTTTGGGGGCGAATTTTAGTTTTTTGGTTGACATATATACCGAGATGGAGCCAGAAATATGGCTCTGTCCAGGCTAAAATTTTAAATTTTAGAATCTTTTAATATTTTAAATTGATTTACCCGAACTAATATCATATTATTTCAAAATTATACATAATTTACACATAAATTTTTTTAAAAAAATTGGGCCGCCCGGGTACAAGAGCATGTAGCTCCGCCCCTGCGTATATAACGTGATATCAGCATTTCAGAAAAAAAAATTATTTTTTAAATTAAAAAACTAATATTGAAATCTAATAATATAATATATCAAAATTGTGCAACGAGACAAATTTAATGATAGAATCCCAAAATTACAAATTTATTTATTGTACTAAGCGTTGAAAAATATTTTTAAAAATATGTTATAAATCAAAATATTAATCAAATAAAGTTTTATTAGATGAGAAATATAAAATATTGATTGATTAATTATTACTATTTTGTAATACTTGATTGAAATTCTACGGAAAAAAAATCAATATATCACATATATAAATATATTAATTTATCATATTTATATTATTTATTTTTCATTATTTTATTAATGAGCTAAACAGTGACTAGAAGATTCAATTTTAAAGTCAAAAAATAATTAATAAAACTTATATTTATGTGGAGGATTAGACGCCAAACACTGTAACAAGCGCGTGCAGTGACAAAAGAAGCGAAAAATTTATTATATTTTTTTCGGTGGAAGATTGTGCATGGGAAAATCCCAAGGAATATATATAATCTAACCAAAGAAGAGGGAGATTTATTTTATTATATTCAGGGGAAGATTGTAGAATGTGGGGTTATATATACACATATATATATATATATATACAGATTTATTTTATTCTGTTCAGTGGAAGGTAATGTAGGCTTCTTTCACGTTTGTACCATTTTTAGGATTAATAGTTTTATTTATTTCAAATAATGATAATATCATAATTAATAAAAATTAATAAAAAATTATACTACAATTTGAATTGATCATATGTTATAATTTGATTATAATTAATGAGAATCATATCATAATTATAAAAATTAGTTAGAGACTAAATTTTAATTTTGAAATAATGAATTGAAAAAAAAATAAACGAAACAAAACAAAATAGATGTGACACAAAATATTTTGGCTCTATTATGACCAAACTTAATAGAAAGCAAGAGATAATCTACCTCACGATATTGCACAAGCGTGAGCGAGGTTTTTTGCATAATATATCTATTTTTTTTTTCCAAATTATTGTACCAAAAAAATGAGATTGAATGTATTTCTAGATCTTGTTTTTTATTTTAGTACCAAACGATATTTATATATATATATATAATTATACATACATAGCGCGCATCACTGTTCGCTTTCAAAGATCACGATAGAGGTAAGTATGAGCAGCCCAACTGAAATAAACAGGTATGTAGATTTTTTTCCGATCACTAATTTTATTTTTTATTTCAAGTTTGAAGTCTTGTTCGTTTGTGAGTTGCCAGGAGAGCAGGAAATAGTATTTTCTTGAATACGTAATGGAAGAAAAAAATTACGAATTTATAAATATACTGAAACTCAAATGAAGAGTCGATTTTTTTCTTCTTCTTTTTTTCCCACTTAATTTGATGGGTTTTGTTTTGGATACCTGCAGGGTAGATTTCTTGTATAAGAAAAGAAAAATGCAGGCTGAACCAGTGGGAGTGCCTCGGCCAAAACATGTGCGATGGAGTCAAGTTCTTGAATATATTGATCCTTCTTCTGATCCCATCGTGGATCCCAAGAAAATGGGCGGCGAATATATTAGATACAGCAACTTAGACTCTACCATGTTGACATGTAATGAGGATAAAACCGATCCCGGATATTCGAAAACTCGAGCATCTAACGAACCTGGTTCTGCGTTTTCTGGGAGCATAGAATACAGATCAGTAACAAAACCGACTTCCAGTGAATCAGTGACGTTATCCGACCACGAGGCGGAGCTCCTAGGATTCGGAAGCCTTTCGGAACTCGGGTACCCGGATTATGCGGATTATAAGGAACTTGAGTATCTGCTTCTCTCGAGTGGGATAGATCCCAGTGATTATATTCTTTCCTCTGGTGATCGAGGTAAATCTAATGTTTGTATGTTGATATTTTCAAATTGAAATACATAAAGTATTGAAGCATTTGTTGTTCTCTGGGTGCAGATGGTGGCAAGAAACTAACAATCGATGAGGAGTTTGAAGAGTGTTTTTCTATGCTTATGCTGTAGTTCAGACATAATAGGGGTGAAATTTCTAGTTTCCTTCTCATATAATTTGCACAAGGTTATGTCATTCATCGTTTTCTTTTCTTTCTCCCAAAAACTGGACTCGGAAATGTGGAAAATTCTATCTTACACGGAAGTGTTACTCCCAATGGGGGATAATGTCGGGTTCGTCACGTCCAATGGTTGTAACTGCGTCTGAAATATTTAGTAACAAAATGAAATTTAGCTTATATTAATTTCTCAAAATCTCGTCTTAAATTAAAAGATTATTAAATTTGGAAGATATCTCCAAATTTATCAGACAAAGGAAACAAAAGACAAAAAAATTTGCACAATATTGTACTAGGGAACAATATTGATGATTGGAATGTTTGTTTGCATATAATTTTACATGCCTTCTCTTCTGGATCCATACGGATAAACATATTTGGCTCGTTGGCTTTATCCGAGGACAATATCCTCAAGTAACAAGAACTCCACGTTCTTGCATGAGCTATTGATTTAAGTTGCAGAGCAGTGGAGAAACGCGGCGATCAGATTATTATTTACCTGAAATTTCAATTTTGATCATGTATATTTGAAAAAAAAATGTAATTTTGTTCAATATTGCTCTCATTTGTAAATCATTTGATGAGAGTATATGAAACGTATTAAATTTTTTTGCTTAGTTGAAATTTGAAACATGTAATGTATATTTTATTCTCTCGAGATGAGTTATATATGAGAACATCATTGTCAAATAGATAATATTTAGTGGGTTTTCTTACTTTTGGAGGGAAAAAAATCCAAAACAAAAAATAAAATAAAATTTATTGGATAAAAATCAAATTTTGACGAGTTACATTACCAAAATCTAAAATAAAACAATTATATGACTAAAATTGCATTTTCTCGCTGTTTTTTTTTAGTTATCTATGTTGTCAAATTTCAATCTTTAATCCACACTAAAAAATAGTTTTGAAGATTGTTTTTCAAAAAAAATCATTTTTGGCACTCCTATTGGATACTTTTAAGCAATGGCTTTCGAAAAATGCTGATATATAATCGTTTCCATTGCTTTAATATTTAGGAGTAGTTTGTAACCACTCCGATTAAAAGTAGTTAGCAATAATTTCAGTAAAACCGATGTTATAAATTACTTTTATTTCTCTAATTTTTAGGAGTTATTTGCAAACCACTCTTATTGAATACTTTTAGCAAATAGATAAACGTATATCCGCTCCTACATGTCAGAAAATTTTATAGGACGTGACACAACCATTTCCTCCATGGTTTATCATCAGAATTATCCTAATTAATTTTGAAATTAATTTAGCTAATCATAAAAATCACCCCTAAAACTTCTTTACTTGAATATAATCTATAAATTTTTTATATAAAATTTTATTTTGCTTCAAATTTTCTTCTACAAAAAACAACAGTGTAACATGCAACAAGTGCAGAGAGTTTTAAGCATATACTATGAGAGGAGAATCATGATCCATCCCCAAAAATTAATGGGTTAGATCTGTGTTGGGTTAAGAGTTCGAAACATAAATATAGTTGTAAAGCCTTTTGAGAATCTTTCTTCTGATCTCTATATCTTAAATGGTGAAAAAAGTAATGAGATGAGTTATCCCTTGAGAAATATTCTCGTGTCATGTTACTGACATTGTGTCGTTTGATCTGATTGGATAGGTGAGTCATGAAAGATAGACGTTATATTTTAATAAATAAGAGTGTCTCTGATGGTGACACACTAGCTGCAAATTAAAGATAAGACTGATTTCGAAGGATTGAGACATCACTAGCAGCGAGACACGGCCCCAAAACCACTCTCGGATTCATGGCCTAACAGGACACAACCCATTGACACTCACATTGGTGCAGCCTCTCATGTCTACATATTGTTTAGCATGTGACTCTCCAAAAAAAAAAAAAAAAATTGACCTAGAAATTATTTTTATAAGAAATTCAATGAATATTAAATTAATTATCAAGTAGCCATTATTGCATTAAGACATTATTCATACAGTCCTTACTACAAATTGTAGAGGAAGTTGATAAATCCCCAATGTTTGCACAAGTACTTAGAAATAAAATGAATTATATGAAATCTGTTAAATGATTTTGTTTAAGGTATTTCAATTAATAATACTTTATTTTTTCTTTTTATTCTTTATTTCCATATAAACACTAGATATATACATGTTTTTCTTTGTATATTAAAATTTTTGATTGATTTCCTAATGTGTACTTTTGGGTCTTAACTATTTAAATGATTTAAAAATAATAAATATTTTATCATATATATGCTCAAATAATATTAAATGTACCTTTCAAGTTTAAATCTCTTTAATATATTTTATATTTTATCTTGAGCTTTACATGAAGTATATAAAACTTTGATTAAATCAAATTAATCATCAACTATTAACTAAAGTCATCTATATTAATATTTGATTTATCGGTTCCCTCATTATCTCGATTATTAATTTGGGAAATATAGTTTTTTATCTCGCTTAAAAATTAATTAATCTTAAATAAATAAATAAATAAATAATAATAATAATAATAATAATTTGATGGCAATGAAATAATTAGTCATTGTCTCCAAAAACTTCTAAAGGACCAAAATCAAAGATGTAAAATTGATTGCAAAAAGAGCTTTTTTTTTTTACATGTTTTAGTTAGTATAGTAAGTCGTTGATAGAAATCATCACACATAATCATGAGATTAATCAATAATCATACAAAAAAAATATCTTAAACCGGCTGGACTAGTTTTAGTCATATATCGGGCTGGGCTGGGCTGAGCTGTTTTATGAGTGGATACCGGGGCCTAAACCCATGGACAGCCTATCCATCAAAATAAGCATAAGATAAATGGGTTAAAAATGTTGTAGAACCAATAATTTAGTAAATAATAACATTTTGCATAAACTAAATAAAACAAGAGATATCTTATTTCAAACAAACATATGCTTAATTTATATTAATCTGTATTTATTGGTATATTTATCATATTTTGTTTAAAATTTGTTTTTTTTTTTTTTTGAAATCGTTTAAAATTTGTTATACCATACATAAAAGAAAGTTTTTTGACTTATTGTTGCTACACTAATTTCTTAATACCATGTAAATGTGGCGGAAATTAGTGATGCAATTTGGTTGCGTGAATGCTCAAAATCGTTTAGCCTTAAGGCCGCTCCCTGTAAAAAGAATGGAGTAGGTCTCTTGTGAAACGGTCTCACGAATTTTTATCTGTGAGACGGGTTAATACTACCGATATTTACAATAAAAAATAATATTATTAGCATAAAAAATAATATTTTTCATGAATGACCCAAATAAGAGATATGTCTCATAAAATACGACCTGTTAGTCGTCTCACACAAATTTTTACCAAAAAGAATTATATCATCACGACTATTTGGAAAATATTGATCGACGTCCTTAAATGTCCATGAGACAATGTGGACTTCTTATTCACGATTCTCGCGATTTTAGCGCGATCTCACTTGCATCCCTCTTTATGAAATGTTTCGTTTTAGAAATTATGTTTGTCACGATCTTCGAATAGATAGGCGTGTGATTGAAAATATTACTCTGGATGTCTTGAACACGTGCAAAACCGCAACAATAGAAACAGCAAGTCGAGGCAAGGAATTTCCTTTCTCCGCAAGACGAAATTGCCCGTATAAAGTGCTATACGTTGCAGACAATCGTCCCCAAGATACAACGATTTCAAATCAAAACTTTGCAGCACTACAAGTCTTGATAGCAGCGAACAAATTATATGCAGTAGCTTTCAAATGTTTCGAAATGATTCATGCAGCAATATGGTAAGAAGCAGTGCAGTGCAAAAATGACCAACAACTTTCGAAATGGGCTGATTGGATTTATTTATAAACAATCACCGATTGCGTAGAAAAGACACGCCTTTCCAGACCGGATGCAAAGAAGAGTCACAACTCTAGTGAAAGAACACATTGGTTGATGCAATGCCAACATAGTCAAGGGACACGCATGTTTTTAGAAACAGCGCGTCGCGCGCAGCCACGCGACAACACGCGCGGCCGCGCGCAAGGTACTGTCTTTTGCGCGCTGCGCGGACAGTAAGGCGGACGCGCATGTTTTCAGAAACAGCGCAGCGCGCGGACAGTAAGGCGCGCGCGTCCTGTTCTGACCGATGGCCGAGTTACAACAACAGGTGCGCGTGCGCACGTACCTCTGTTCAAGCGCATCAATTTGCGGCTCCAGTGATTGAAAAATTTATTCTCCAAAAAGATTATCCCTTGTCAAAGACCGCACCGGGCCGGGCTGAGCGTGCGTGTGTGTTTCACCAAGACATAGCACATTAGCGTCTTCCCCTTTAAAAAATTTCTGGTACCTCTTGGGGCCCTAACCCCTAACTCAAACTTAGAGTTTATAAGGAAGACTCAACTTGTCTCTTTTTCTGATGTGGGACAAGTCACACTCTCTTTTCTTTTCAACACTCTTCCTTTATTCATTTATCCAACAAAGCGTAAATAATGCTTGTATATTTTCTTCTCGATGGCTTCTTGCACAGTAGGATTGATTTTATATGGTCCAATAACTTGAATTTTTTTATAATAAAATAAGAACCAAAAAATCAAATATGATAGAAATGGTTACAAAAATGTCTCAAAGGAGCAGATGGTTCACTCCTTTGTAATATATTTGAGTTTAACTTGAATTTTTTTTTTAAAATGAAGAATCAATAATCGAATATCATAAAAATTATAAAAAAGAAAAATAAAATATAATCAAAATACCAAAATGTCTCCTTGATGAGTTAAAATAAAATCCGATCAACATGGTCCGAAATCCATGCCTCCCACGTCTCTTTTACACTCCGAATGGGTTCGTTCACCACGCGTATGTACGTATGCCCAACACGTGTGGGCCAACCTCTCCCACAGTTTACACGTGTTACCCGGAGGGTTTTGACTTTTACAAAAAAGGATTTGGTCAGAGAGGTTGTTGACTTTTTTGCTTCTTTCTCCCCCACATCACTAGCCGAGTTAGACAGCCATTCATTAATTGCAGCCACTTTGTCCTTTTATTGGGTCACACTGAATTTAATTTTTATCGGACTCTTGTTAAAAAGTCAACCCCCGATATTTTTTTTACATATAAATTCTTATGCAACAGACAAATTAAGTCTTCCCTGTGTTGGAAGCAATTGGAATGGTAGGTTTTAATTATTGACCCCTCGCCTCCTACACGCACTCCACATTTCTAATTTTTAAATTATGTTTTTATATACTTAGGCTGTGATTATCCGTGCAATAAAAATAAATTTTTTGACATACATTCAAATTTAATTATATAATTCGTCAAATTTTGGTTTTCATCTAATAATTTTGATTGATTTTTGTTATGGTCATTTTTACATAAATCTCTAAACCCATAATATTGCATATTTGACACATATATTCTTTTACGCTGCCCATGTGACCAGAATAAAGATAATATAACAATTCCAAGTTTTGGTCATATACGTCATGTAGATAATATCGTTTCTAAAGAAATAATATTTGAGGATTTAGTGGTTTCAAGCGAAAAATAACCAAAACAAAAAATAATCGAAGTTATTAGGAAAAAAACTCAGAAAACTTACAATTGTATAATCCGCAATTATACATTTGTTTGCTATGATAAAAACAATATATATAATAATAAAGTTATTTTTATGAATGATAAAAATTTGATCTAAAAAATAATTGGGTGAGAAAATATGAAAGTGACATGAAAATGTATTAAGAAAAAAGAGATAAACAATCTAAGCATGTTTTGAATACATAAACAAATACATTTCCTAAATTTGGAACTTTCTTATTTAATCATGGCAGTATCGAGTTTGTTAATAGTTGCTTCACTTAAAAATCAAGCTCAACTGCCCTAAAATTATTCCTTGAGTTAAGAGAGTTATTCCAAAAAATTAAGAGAGAAATAATAGATAAAAAAAATCACCATAATTACCTATTTAGCAGCTGTCTCTTTGATCAAGATCTACGGTTTAGGTGAGCTTGGTCCACCTAAAAATAATAATTATTCAACTCAAAAAAAGAATGAATTAAATAAATAAATAAAATATTTGGTCCACCTTAATATAATCCCACCTTGTCAAAATATTATGACAGGACAAAGAAACAGCTGAGGGAAAACACCAAAAAATACAACCAATACAAAGATGGATACTGCAATTTCAATTGTGATTGATCATCTACAATGTCTCTCCATCTGCAATAAATTTTTTTAACCAAAAAAAATCTATCCTTCACTCATGGTTTTCTTTAAATATTGTCTATAACATTAACCACAACTATAAGAAAATTAAAAAATCATTACCTAAATTAGTCTATATAGGCATTCATTCCTGACTTTGATTGATGATATTTGATTTTAGTATGATAAACAAGTTTTGCAGCACTTTTTCCTTTTTGTTGGAGTTCTGATACGACATTAGAAATTTTTTCCACTATCTAGTATCATGTCAGCAATATCTAGCATCATATCATAACTATAGTGAAAAAAAAGATTAAGTGCAAAAACAATTAATTTATTATGTTACGATGACCAAACCCCTATTTTAGCCAACTTAACGGATGATATTTTAACGGGAAAATAAGTTTTTAAATCCATTGGTTTATCCAATTTTTATTTTGGTTCATTAAGTGTTAAAAGTTTGGTTTGATATACTAACTTTTAATTTTGCTTTAATTATTGACGTCAAATTAAATTAGTCAGTGATTTCATATGCCGGCGTCAAATTTTTTTTTATGTCATGTCAGGATTTTCCGGTAATCTGCTACCTCATGAAATAGGACCGAAAGGAAAAAAAAATCTAAGTTAGTCCATCACAAAACTTTGAAAATTTAGTATATCAAAACTCAAAACAGAAAAATTAGTAGACCACAACTTTATTTTCTTTGTTTTAATTTTCCCCTCAATTATAAATACACACACACGAATATAGAGATAAAAGCAAAATTGTAGGTCCAGCGTTTGTCGCTTTACTAAAAACTATAGCAGGTGGTAATGATACAACTCAAATATTTTAAATCGTAAAATAGTACAAAAAAACATGTTTCGATTGCTCTAACAAGTATGGATTATTATTATACCCAACAAAAACTCTTCAATCAAGTATTAAATTATGCACCAAACTACAGAAAAACTTGAGGATATTGTGGTGCGTTGACACTTGACAAAGAGGGAATTTTCAAAAGTCAACCTAGTAAAATACACTCCCAAAATCTTTTTAAAATATAGGGTCCATAAATTAAAATGAATAGACACAACACCTTATCTCCAAATTTATTCAGTATAATTAGCAACCACATACCAACTAAAGCTTATGCTATAACTTTCAAGTCACAAATTAACATTAAACCTTGCTACCTCTTCATCTGCTCCACTTTAACCTAAAGTTTTATCCTTGCAACTCTATGCTATATTACATGCAAGAATAACCTCAAAATATTGTCATAGAATAACACAAAAAGAAAAGCCATAATGGATGAACTGATAAAACTGACTCAAGGTCCTGCAGATGAGCTAGTCGAAGAACTTCTCGACAACGAATCTCCGTTTTTTTTGCCTCAGCTTCATCATGATCACGGCGTGTTGGGATCGAATCACAGCCCTTCGGTATTGGAGTCCTGTCTCCTTGGGTCGATGGGGTATTCGGGTCCAACTATCGAAGATATCGAGAGTTCTTTATCATACACGAACCATGGAATCCACGGTTTTCAGCACCAAGATTATAAATTGTCGGAGGAATGCAGGTTTGGATACAAGACGTATTTTTTTCTTTTAATCTTGGAACATAAGGGATAGTTATATTGTGATGTTGTTCTGTTTGTCTGTTTGTTTTTTTGGGCAGAATTTCAATGTTGGAAAGAGATTATATGAACAAGGCCAATCATGACAACCACAAGTATACTTTGCGAATCAAGAACTGTGGTAATGTAATGGCAGATGATGGGTATAAATGGAGGAAATATGGCCAGAAATCCATCAAAAATAGTCCAAATCCCAGGTGAAAACTTGATTTCCATGCCACTTATTTTTTGAAAAAATTTGAACTTATATATTATATGAAATTTACTTCTTTTTGGGAGCTTATAATAAATGATGCTATATATGGCATGAACTGAGTAACGACAAAGTGCTTACATATTTATCATGCAAGCTACAGTTGATTCTTTTTATATAATTCTTATATAGATTAAGTTTTTCTATCATGATTTTCCTATGTCGAAAAACATTAACCAACACTCACGCCTATATATTGAGCTCTCGTTGTACATAATTCATATTCGTCCATGTTTTACGAAAAATCGCTGCAATTTGACGGCAATAGAAATATTTTGTAATCCCTTTTAATAAACCACTTTAAACATTCAATATAAACCAATGTAGTATTATTATATTAATCGTCATACAATTGAGAATAGTTAATTTTCTTTATATATTGACCGTTCTTTGAAATATATAGCGCGGTATCATATATGCAGCTTCTCTAATAAAGTGTTTAGTAAAATAGAATTATTATCTTAATTTAGATTAATTTAAATTTATAATTTCTCAGAAGTTTAAATTTATAATTTCTCAGAAGCTACTACCGGTGCACGAACCCGAGATGTAGTGTCAAAAAACAAGTGGAGCGGTCCATCGACGAGCCGGATACCCATATTATCACATATGAAGGCCTCCATCTCCACTTTCCTTACCCATTTTCCTTAATCAACAGTCATCTGGATCAGCCCGACCCGCCCACTAAAAAACACAAAGGGCGCATGCCAGAAGCCCAATATAAAGCCCATAACGCAGATCGAATAGCCCAAGATACGGGAACTGAAAATGGGCTTAACAACATCTATCCAAGCCCAATGGACAAGGAATTTGAGGACCAATTGAAGAGCCCACAAGGCCTGCTTGAAGATATGGTGCCGTTGATGATCAGAAAGCCATTTATTAGTAAATCCAACGGTTCCACTGCTAGCTCTTCATCTTGTGCTTCTTCACCAGCTTCGTCCAATTCTTTTCCTTGGTCTCCAAATTACTCATTTCTAGGCTCCATTTGAAATAATGTAGTATTATTCGATTTTTACGTTAGGATATATATACGTACAAAATAATATCTATATATGTTCGTGGCAGTCCATGTAATGTAGTAAAGTCGAGGCTAGTAGTCCGATGTTTACGAGATTATGCACCATAAAGGCTGCGTTTGGTACGTGTGATAGGATAAGTAAATGATTAATAAATAGAGTGACTAAAAATTGAGATATAAGGATTAATAGTGTGTTGGGATTAATAACATGGTGTTTGGTACAAATTTAAAATGCTGGATTAATTTGGTAACTTTTATTGTCATGACCAATATACCCCTACTAACTGAGATAATTATGCTTCTTGTTTGGTACACTTTTTTGGAGATGGATAAGTTAAGTATTTTTCACGTTGAAATCTGATGTACCAATTTGACCCACGACATTTGCTTCGTCAAACCAAATTCTCACCTTTACGTCCGCTGTTGGTGGAACACTCTCTTCCCCATATCTGATTTCATCACCGTGGGTTCGCAGAAACTTATGGACTGAGAAGGTGACTTTCTTGCAGACGAAATGGTAAACTTTTAAATTTCATTTTTATTCCCCCAATTACAGTTGTCATTTTATTGCCGATTATTTTTTCTTCTTTAACGGATTCTTTGTCGTGCATCGTTTTCAATTATCAGTTCTCAGAGATTCCAATCATTTTGTGTTATGAAATGTTTATTTAAAAATTATCTATCTAACTACGAAAAAATTAGACTTACCAATAACAATTACGTGCAGATTGGTAAAGACAAGAGATGAAATTAATTTCTTCCCACTGGCATAAAAGAAGACAGAAATCGTTGTTTAAAAAAAATTGTGGAACTTCACAAATAACACAACCTCACTTGCATAGCATAGCACAAGCTTTCATACCCTCGCAATTACAAAGAAATGAGACGAAACTTCAGCAGACGGAAGCTTACAAGAAAGCTGCAGACGACAGAAAATTACTTCCTCGAACAGTATCGACACCTTCAGCACCACGAGACGCAGCCAGTGAAGAGAGATGAGAAGAGGTTGATTTTTTATGTTGGTGGGATAAAGGGTAAATTGGGGAGGTGAAGCTTAAATATGGAACACTGTTCATGTTATGTCAGGATTGGGTATACCACCAAATAGTTGGGATTACTTTCTCTTCTTTTCGTGGCCATACAGTGTCCGTATCACGGGCTGGAAGATATCAGTTCTCAACTAAAAATCCAGGCAAACAACGGATAAACAATTGTTTCTTCCTTAGTCCTCCGATAGTCACTCCTACCAAACGTGGCCAAAATATGTTGTAGTTGTAAGTTATTAGGCGTAAAGGCTTCGATTTGTCTTTTGACACTGTATTTTGCTATTTTATATTTTTTTTAATATCAAAACATGTGATTTCGTATTATTTTTGACAATTTTTATTTTTTACTTCGTGTTATTTGTTCGGTATTCGGTGATCAATGTGCGCCTCTAAGAATATGAATTTAGTGGCAATTTTTGAAGTAAACTATAAGATTATAATTTTAATTTTTTTTACCATTAAATGATTCAAATAGATTTTTTTTAAAATGAAAATATCAAACTCTATTTAAAAAAAAAAAAAAAAGGAAGAAGAAAGCATACATATAATTCGGAATTGGATTATGAAGCTGGGCGATCATTCTGTCCTGGTGCAAAGGGATAAGGTGACTGGCGAAAAAGGATAAAAAAGATAAAGAGTCCACCCTTTGGTAAGCGAACATCTGTCATTACGCTTGAGCGGCTACCTGTTCATTTGGACAAACGAGTTTCCCCATCCGCCGACGAGCGGACACGAATCCGTCTGAGTGGGCTTCGATGATACGTATCTCTTTCACCCCTTTGTGTTCAGCAACGACCCATAAATGTTGGGGCTCCAATTTAGTCAATAGAATCGCCTTCAGTTCAAATATACTCCCAGAGTCGTCCATTTCTTCGGGAGTCCCATTCTTGATTCCTAGAAAAGGGAGAATTTCTGTGGTTGCTATGTCTGCTTCGGGCAAAGGAACTGTTCTTGTTACTGGTGCCGGTGGTAGAACTGGTAAATAAATTCTTTCTTGAACACTATCTAGCGTTTTGTTTTGGATGGTAACGGCCGATGAGTGTCTTTTGTATTTATGCGATTTGATTCTTGAGCTGAGGTCTTTGCATTTTACTTCATGGTCTGTGTGATATGGAAAAAGTAGAAACTTGGGTGAGATCAGTATCATGCTCCATCAAAGTTTGTCATTTTTTTTCTTTTCCCATCTATTGTAATGTAATGAAGGACATCAAATTTAGCAAGAAAATGCAGTAACCTTTTCCAGTTTTTTGGATCTATCGCTTTGGCGAGGTGAGAATGGATATGAAATACTTGTTAGAGCAGTCCATCATACATCTTGTTAGAGCAGTCCATTATACATAGTCGTAAAGTCCGGAACTTGATAGCTATATTCTCGTATGTCATTGACAAAACCTTGTGTGGATCCTTAGCCTTTGGAGTCATTGTTTGATCATAATCTCTTAGCTAGTTTCTCTCTCTGTTGTCCTTTATGGCACCCCCAAGCACCAGGTCGGACGCTATACATAATTTATTCAGCAAGAAATTGATGTGTATTCGTCGTTACTGCACGTCTAAATTGCTAAAAGAATTTGTGATACATTTTTATAAACCTCGTTAAATCCTCTTCACAGACCAACATCGAACATAAGTATTACACTCGGCCTTTTTCCTTGTTAATGCTTCAACTTCGGGTTGCCCATGGTCTAGACTCTAGAATAATGACAAGTCCATGTTAATGCTTTAGCTCTCAGTTTCTAATCATTTGTCCTTGTTTTAATGCTTTGACTACTAAATTGTTTCTGTTTACGAGTAGACCCGACCACGGTTCTCTTACAACTGTAAACCGGAACCAGAAACCACTAGGAACCGAAACCAAAACCAGTAGGAACCAGAGCCAAAATCATACTTGAGTGATCCGGTTCCAGATCCGGTTCCACCTTTTATTGGAAATGGAACAGCCAGTTCCAGAATCGTAATCATCGATTTTGGAACCGTGGTCTGGTCTAGTTACGAGCACTCGAGTTATTGATCTCTGTATAGGTTAATATTGTTTCTACTTTCTATGGTATGAAACTCTATAATAGCACGAGTCGAAGACCTTTTCTGACATTCTCTTTTCATTAGGCCAAATTGTTTACAAGAAACTGAAAGAGAGAAGAGATCAATACATTGCTAGAGGTTTGGTAAGAACTCCAGATAGCAAGGAAAAAATTGGTGGAGGCGATGATGTTTATATTGGGGATATAAGAGACATGGAAAGCATTGTTCCTGCACTACAAGGTATTGATGCTCTTATCATACTCACAAGTGCAGTTCCAAAGATGAAACCAGGGTTTGACCCAGCTACAGGTGGAAGGCCTGAATTTTGTTTTGAAGATGGAGCATTCCCGGAACAGGTTTCAACTATGGCCTGTGGTTCAGCCCTGTGTTTGAGGTTTCTTTATGTGTAACCTTTCTGACCTTTATTTTTCCGATTTCAGGTTGACTGGTTTGGGCAAAAGAACCAAATAGATGCCGGTAAGAACTAGTAGTCTAATACTGAATTTTCATATTATTTAGCTTCTTCCTGTGTTGATTCTAAAAATATTTGTTACATACATTGTACAGCCAAAGCTGCCGGGGTAAAGCAAATTGTGTTGGTGGGATCTATGGGAGGAACTGATCCAAACCACCCATTAAATAGTTTGGGAAATGGAAACATCTTGGTTTGAACATGTTCATCTCATTTTTGTTTTTCCTTCACCTCGCTTTTTGACGAAGAAACATCACTTGAAGACACAAGTATTTTTCCTTCTCATTAATATACTGATAGGAAACTAAATACTGTTTTGATCACAGGTTTGGAAAAGAAAGGCCGAGCAATACTTGGCTGACTCAGGTGTCCCATGTACCATAATTAGGTATGTCCAAATTTTGTGCTTCTACGACTCGAAAGATACTGCATGTAGAACTTTTAGCAATTTATTTGTTATAGATGCGTGATTATATCTTTGCTTTTTTTTGTCGGTGCCATCTCGTGTTGGCTAGGGCTGGTGGCTTGCAGGATAAAGATGGTGGTTTACGAGAGTTAATTGTTGGAAAGGATGACGAACTTCTTCAGACAGAAACAAGAACGATTGCTCGAGCTGACGTTGCAGAAGTCTGCATTCAGGTATCTACAACAAACTGTTTTCGCCATTATTTCTTTCGAGATGCACCATAACCTAGTCTTGGCAAGTAACGTACAAACTTGTGGACAGGCGCTAAACATCGAGGAGGCTAAATTCAAGGCTTTCGACCTTGCATCGAAGCCTGAAGGTTCCGGCACACCAACCACAGACTTCAAGAGTCTTTTTTCCCAGATCACTACGCGTTTCTGATTTATAAGAGCCGAATTCGAGGCAATCGGTGCTAGTGTTTCGTATATTTCCTAAAAATTTGAGACACGCTGAGATGTAGTAGTGTATTATTGACTTTCTTTTGGTGTGGCCGGACTGTTTCTTGGTGATCAGGCTGGTATCCTTCTATGCTTTAAAAGCCACTATAGCCAAGAACTCGAATATATTTCATTTTTTTAATTTTGTGTACGGCAAATGAAAAATACAGCACTTAGTTGTTGGAATGATTCTTTATCAATTTTTTTTGTTAAAAAAATGAAGTGTTCGTTTCACAATTTCATTAAGGTGATGAAAGAGAGAAATAACATCGTTTTCCAAAAAATGTTGGTTTTGAAATGTTGTGTTAAATCGAAGCTCCTTTAAAAATTAAAAAATTTCAAAGTTATTGACCAAAATGCCCCCACATGTTCAACACTTGTATTATTAAACATCTAATTGTTTCCTTATATTACTCATTATATCTACTAATTAATTATTATAGAATTTTTTGCTAACTACTTAATTTTATTATTTGTATAATTGAAATTGTAATAATATTATTATATCATGAAAAACGTCGATTTAAATTCTATATTTCTTTGTAAGTGGCATCCATTTAACTCGAATTTTTAAAGTTAATAATAAATTAGATATTATAGTTATATATTTAAATCAAATTAAGTTATATTTAACTACAAATCTGAGTTAAATCGTGTTTTTAACTCGAATAGAGCTATTTGCACACGTGTACTATTAATTGGCACGATTTAACCAATTTGAGTTGAACCACGTTTTAACTAAAAAATGCGACACCTAAAATCTACCGAATTAATTTTTGCATTTTTTTTTTTGAGTTTTAAATATGTTTGCATCTAAATCAAGCTGAGTTAAAGAAGAAGTTGGGCTAAGCTTAAAAATATATAATAAGATCTAAAAATGTTCGAAAAAGAATGGTAAAAGTGCTTATATATAACTAGTTTTTCAAAAATGGGTCACCCTAATTTAATGTTTAAATCTTTTTTAATATTTTGAAATGCCAAAATATGCGATTTCATAGTTTAATGACACATAACCCACAATATGTCCGAAATCATTATTTTCATAATATCATATCTTTTTTAAATTATTTTTGAATTAAATAACCTTATAATATAAAATATATAACATTTTTAAACTTCATTATCCCATATGTATTAACAATTTATTTTTAATAAAAACTCAAAAGCCTACAAACCAGTTTATGACACAAAATTTTATTAACTATTTGAAATAAGTTAAGTCACACACGTTCTCATCCGTTAAACAAAGATATTAAATGTAACTTTTATTGTAATTTATTCATTCTAATTTAATTATTTCTTGACCTTTAGGGATTGTTGAACTTGTAATTTAACTTCCACAAGATTACGTGATTTATGTTCAAAGTCCAAGCATGCGGGCCAGCTGAATTCCCCAAAGTATTCCAGCGTGTGCTTTGAATTACGAGTTTTTTTTGGTTCGGACATTGTTTAGCTGTCGACCTACTCGCCTCCCTCCGCCGCCGCACCCACCGTAACCACCGTGCCATCTAATCCCTGCCTACCATCTTCACTTTTCCAACAAAATCAGATCAAACCCACCAAAAAGATTCTATCTTTATTGTTATATATCTTCAATGGCCACGGTTGAAGATGGCATCCAAATCCGGGTCCACTCGCGGACGGGGAGCAACATGATCCACCCTGTGTCGGTGGAATCTCCCGAGCCCGCCGCGGCGGCGAGTGCCAATGCCGTTGTTTACAGAGAAGTGAAGCATTTCAAGAAACGGTTTCCCTGGTTGATACCTTTGTTTATAGTGGCTAACACTCTGATGTTTGTCATAACGATGTATGTGAACAATTGCCCCAAGAATTCTCTTTCCTGTGTTGCTGGCTTCTTGGGAAGGTTTTCTTTTCAGCCCTTCAAGGAAAATCCCCTCCTGGGGCCTTCTTCTTCAGCGTAAGCACTTTTTCTATCCAATTCTTTCTAGGTTTAATGAAGGTTTGAAGATTGATATTGGGGGAGTTTTGTGATCTCCAGTGTCGACCCTTTGTTGTTATTGGATTATATGTCTTGACGAATGTTATTTTAGATTATAAGTTCGAAAGGGTAACTTTAGTCCAAATTTTACTGATATTTTTTTAGACTGAAAGATTTTGTTCGATCTATGCATTTTTAGAGTAAACATCAAGAGTGAGATGAATCGGTATTATTAATAAGACTGGAAAATTTGATGTTGATATCCACTCTGCACAATGAATCATGGTTTATCTTTATCTGAGGCTTAGGAATTTTACGGTTCCGTCTCCTCCCCCTGGCGCGACAAAGTATCATGATGCTGTATGGGATTGATGGTTATGGCATCTATAACACCATTCAATTCATTTTTTTTCCTTTAGGTTGGAGAAGATGGGCGCTCTGCGCGTAGATAAAGTTGTCCATGGACATGAAGGATGGCGCCTCATCACTTGTATGTGGTTACATGGTGGAGTTTTTCACTTACTTGCCAACATGTTGAGTCTGTTAGTTATTGGAATTCGACTTGAGCAAGAATTTGGATGTGGTACGCAACATTTTATCATGGCATTTAATTGTGTTATGCCCGTTATTCAAAACATGATGTTGGCTTATTACTAACATATACATTATGGTTTACAGTACGGGTAGGTCTGCTTTATCTCATTTCTGGGTTTGGAGGAAGTTTGTTATCTGCTCTCTTTATTCAGTCTAACATATCAGTCGGTGCTTCTGGTGCACTATTTGGATTATTGGGAGGAATGCTTTCCGAGCTGATAACCAATTGGTCCATATATGCTAACAAGGTATCCTGTACCTTGAGTTCTTTACATCTCTCAAAGTGGTTTACCTTGACCAGCAGTTTCTGACTTAAACATGGAATTGCATGAATCCTCTTCTTCAGGTAGCCGCACTAGTGACCCTTGTGATAATTATAGCTATCAACCTAGCCGTTGGAATCCTCCCACACGTGGATAACTTCGCACATATTGGAGGATTTTTATCCGGTTTTCTTCTTGGTTTTGTGTTTTTGATCCGTCCCCAGTTCGGATGGGTTAACCAGAGATATGCGCCTGCTGGATACCCCTCGATGGGTACCCCTAAATTCAAGATGTATCAGTGTGTACTTTGGTTGCTTTCTTTAGTTCTTCTCATTGTAGGGTAAGCATTCGACTCTTCCATCCATGTCTTTATGTGTAAACATAACCTTAGCAATAAATTATCGACAGTAATAATCAAACCGATGTCACCCTTTGTATAAATTGATCCTCAATAATGTCTTTTTGATGCGACTCTAATAGGTTTACTGTTGGGCTTGTTTTGCTTCTCCGAGGGGTGGACTTAAATGATAATTGTTCGTGGTGTCATTATCTTAGTTGTGTTCCTACTTCGAAGTGGAGCTGCAACACATCCCCGATCTCCTGTCAGGTGAAGAATATGAAACATAATTTCTCAGTCAATAATGTCCCAACATGGATTAAACGTAGCTATCAGCCTGTCGTAAGATTTGGAAACATTCCCTGATAGTTTTTTTTGTTCATTGCTTGAACCTATATTGTTTTTCAGGCGGAGCAAGCTGGGAACCAGTATACTTTAATGTGCTCAAACAGTGGTAAAAACCAGACGTATTCACTCATGAACCCAACTGCGACTCAGATACAAGGTCTATGCACACAGCTCTGTCGTTGAAAGATCGCATTTTGTCGTCTCGAGGGCTCAAAGACACCCCACTTGCAAGCTCTCTTACAAGAATGATAAACTCAAAGATTATTACATACTTTTGTAAAGCTACATATAATTCGACATGTGTCGAGTCACTATACAATATCATAGATAATATGTGGCAAGAACTAAGAAGTACATTTGTGTTATTTTCATACATAGATTGATGATTCATGACTAGAACGAATTTTATCAAATAAATAGCAACCTCTAAACACCTGAATTTACAGATTATGCCATAATTCATAGAATGATTGAATTGTTTTGGATAAATAGATTACAAGGAGTGCATTTCAAATTCAAATATCATTATGCATGTTTTATACCCAAAAAAAAAAAAAGTATCATTGGGTGATTCAAATTTTATTTTAAAGTTATGTTCAGTTTAAATGAAAATTGAATACCAAACCAACTCAAAGTATGAAAATTGATTCAATTCTATCTTTCTCAAAAACCATGGTCATATCGGTCGATCAAATTTTATCAAAGTCTAAATCATGTATTGAAGATTCAACTATCTGACTTTATCTGTACTATACGAGAGATTATTCGATGTTTCACCTAACGATTCGTTCACATTCAATCTTGAAACTATTAGATCATGTGGACATATCAAATTTTACAAGGAGTTCACTCAACTTCTAGGCGATCGAATTGTTTTTGTTGTCAAACTAGCAACGACAATATTCTATCTGATGTAATCCACTCGGCGTAGCATAGATAAAACTATTCATTGGATTTGGCTCACTTTTAACTGTTGGTCGAAAGTCAAGTAAGCATAATATTTACATTGTCTATCATATACTATGTGTGACATTTATGATATTAAAGTTGTCTAATCAGTTTAACTGAAAATTGAACGAGCAACCAACTCAAAGTTAGGTGTTTAGAGAAATATCTCCAATATAATTCCCACGCTTTTATGAATATTATAGTATTATAATAATTATATACATAAATGTGATCACGTTGCATGGGTACACGTGTAGTAGAGGAGGAGGGGATTAGAGGTAATATTGGTGGGAAACTTTACATTTCATGTGTTGGCATTGGTCCCATGGCCTAGTGGTTTGGTTAAATGTGTTAATCATCTATTATTTTCCATGTATATATATATATATACATATGCGAAATATTAGTTTTTCTAGTTTGAGATTCAGCCTACCCATTTAAAAGGGCCACACCAATCCATCCCTACTTTTCATTAAAAATCAAATCATAGACTTTCAACCGGATAGATTCCCATAGTTTTATTTTTTTCTAATAAAAATAAAAATTATTATTTGAGGAATGAATATAGATGCCAAACTAAATTTGAATGGTTTAAAACAATTAAACTCGATTTTATTCATATTCAACGGTCAAGAAACACCAGCTCTCGTTATAGCAGCGGAAACTATGAGTTGGCGTAATTTTATGTTTAGTTTTTTTCCAAAATGTAAAAAGTATCTCGATTGTTTTGTTTAAAGTTTAATACAATATATGTGCATCATAAATTAGTAACCAAATTCTAGAGAATATTTGTCTTAAAAAAAAAAACTAAAAGTATAAATTGTTTTTTATGAGGGAAAACTGGACAAAGCACATGGAGATGGGTGGGGGTGTACATATTGGTTGATGAAATCGAAGAGTGGCCAATGAAAGATACGAAATCAATAATTCTACTCACATGTGGCCTGTGGGCGTGTGCTGCTTCTTTATTTCTTTATTATTATTATTATTATTATTATTATTATTATTTAGTACTTTTTAAAAAAGGAAATGTGGTTGGATTTTGAATTATCGAACTACTTATTTCCGGCCATTTCAGTGCACATGGACTTTGGAACTTGGAAGTATAATGTGACTATATATAATAATGTCGGTGCCTATAAGGTAGAAATTAATTTCTTTATAGATTTAATCAATTAAATTAGTTATTAGTATTTATAACGATAATATATTATAAAATACAAGAATTTGTTAAATTATTAAAACATTTCTCATGTCATATTTCAAAATGATACAACAGCAAGGGAGGTTGTGTGTTCATTATCCGTAGGTTACAATTAATCCATGTACATGTTATTGAGTTGATCATGTCTCATTTGCATGTGTTGTGTCACGGCCCAGCTCACTTGCGATATTGTCCGTCTTGATCCGAGATCTCACGTTTTAAAATGTGTCACATCATGCGGTGCCACACACTGACTCTCATACCAAATGTCATGGTCCAGCCCACTTGTGATATTGTCCGCTTTGGCCCGAGGTCTCACGGCTTTAAAACGTGTCACATCGTGCGGTGTCACACACTGGCTCTGATATCAAATGTCACGGCTCAGCCCACTTGTGATATTGTCCGCTTTGGTATCAGAGCGATTTCCCGTGAGTTTGGGATGATGTGCAAACCTCAGCGAGAACACTGAGTCTCGAAAGGGGGTGAGAATGCTCTTAGGCGAAATCTCACATCGCTATACAACGGGAGATATGCTGGACATTTAAATGAGCGTGTAGTAACCCTTGTAATGCGTTTTAAAGTCGTGAGGTTTCGGGCCAAAGCGGACAATATCACAAATGGGCTTGACCGTAACATGTTGTTTATGGTATCTCAATTTCAAACATATATTTCTTATAGCTGAAATCATAATTTTTATTTTTTATATCGTTAATGAGTTTCCTTTATTAAAATATACCTGATAACAACAAAGAATATCGAAAATTTTAAAATATATAATAGTTCTAGTATTACGTCTTAATCGCGCTTCTAGCTTATATATTAATAATTTCACAATATTGCAAATTGAACACTTGCTTAGACTTTACTAAATGGTAATGATATGACTCGATTTTTTTTCAAGTTTATAGTAATCTAAATATCATATTTCGATCGTTCTTTCGATAAAATAAATAAAATAATAAATTGCCAATAAAATAATAAATATCATATGTTAATACTGAAATTTGAAGCTTATGTGATATTGTTCATATTATTATGAATAGATAAACAAAATGATCAGTTTGTCTTACATAATCTCAATTTTCTCCAAATGACATTGCAACAAAATAGGAGTGTTCCATATAATTTGTTGAAGTGACCAAATAATGCATATACATTGTCTATGTTATGAAATTTTAACACTATTTTGTTAATATCATACTAGAATGCATTTAATAGTGAAACAAGTTCTTAGGAAAATTGAATCGCCAATGCAATTTATACAAATTTAATTTTGTTTAATTATTTTTTTGAATTTTAGATTTTATTAATTTTCTTATAATTGTCTACTAATATTCAGGGTGGGGTTTTTTTTTCCGAAAGAAATACTGTATAAAATAAATTACATATGAAAAATACAATTGCGAGGATGATATTTGTTTGATTAATGAATAACGTCAAGTAAGTTTTTATTAAAAGAAAGAGGCATTTTTGTCGCACTCTAAAATACGACCACGAGCTCTTTCTTTACGCAGAGTATGAATGAATTTTTATATATTATATTTTTTAACAAATGCTAATCTACCTTTATTGTGGTTTAATAACTTGATTTTCAGAATTAATGGTTCAGGAATAATAATCGTTAAAAATTGATGCATTAGTATTTGGAAATGAAAGAGACTTTTGCCTAATTAATGCTATTTATTACTCTTTTGAAAACTTTTTTTATCAGTGTCGATAGACGTCATTTTCACTCCATTTTTAAAAAAATAAAATAAAATAATTCTTTAATATGGTTGAGTATATATATATATATAAATTCAAAAAAAATATTGTTTGTCTTCGTAAATTTTTTGAACCTAGAGCTCTAGGTCGATAAAATTTGGAAGTGTATATATATATATATATATATATATATATATATATATAGGATTAAAGTATGGTAATTCTGTGGGCGGAGACTAAGATTTGGTACCAAATTTGATTAATCCACAGTTCAAATGCACCAATCAAATATACAAATTAGATACTATAGGCTGGAAATGTACCGTGGAATAGCAAGACGTGGAATTCACTCATTTTTCTTTTTCTATGCTTGTGGTACCATATTCTCTCTTTATCCCGAGGCGGGGCTCTTTTAAGTAGTCTCCGAAGCACAGTGAAAATGAATTCACCGCTATCCAGGCCCTGATTAAATTTTCTTGTCTAAATTATTATTGTAATATTTATTTCTGATATTAATTTTCTGGTATAATTAATAACGTATTGCTAATATTATTTTTTTCTGGTATAATTAATAACGCCGATAGGTTAATTCGAGGCAGGAACTTGAAACTCTCTGATGTATTAAATGTAGATATTTAATGACTTTTAATGATTTTTTTAAATTATATATATATATATATATGTAAATTTGGAAGATTTTTATTAACTCTCATAGAATCTCACAGATTTTTAAACAGAATTTCATAGACTGTTGTAGATTTTTTTAAGATTTTGATAGATATTTGCAAAAAAATTTATTGATGATGCAAATTTTGTACTTTTATGAATATATATATACATATAATATATATATATATATTTAATTTTTTTGAACTAGTAATTATTTAACATAATAGCATCTTCACTTCGAAATAAATTTACTTATTTAAAAAGTAAATATGTTTAATATATGAAAATCACAATTCAATTTAACAAAATCAAAATTTCAATCTTCATGTCTATTCAACATGCATAAATAATTGACAAAAACTTGTGTGAGACGATCTCACGGGTTGTATTTTGTGAGACGAGTCTCTTATTTGGGTATTACTTTTATTATGAATATCGATAGGGTTGACCCATCTCACAGATAAAGATTCGTGAGATCGTCTCACAAGAGTTCTACTCTAATTAATTAATCAATAAATTTTAAATTTATAAAGTAATTAAATTTTCAAGATTGAATATACAATTCTAAATAACAAAATATCCCAAAGTTCAAACGGTGAACCTAATGGTGCATGAGGATAAATATGATTATATAAATATGATGTAATATGAAATATGATAATTTTTAAATCTTAATATAAGGTAAAATGATATGTCTATTTACATTAATAAAATAAAATGAATATAAACGAATGCTTATATGCGTCAATAATGGAAATATATTCTTAAAAAATTTATGATTAAAATTAATAGAATTATATAAAAATACATTAAGTTTGACCTTTATCATAAAAAATCGAGCACATAATCATGAATAATCTTGTCATATTATAAAATTTGTAATTTCTTTTTCTTAATTACTCAACTTATACATAAAAATCCTTAGTTTTAAATATTTTTTAAGGAGATGTTGGATCGAACGTTTGTTATTTTACATATAACTGTAGCTTGTACTAATGATGTACACCGTACACCAATCCATCTTTATATACACTACAATATTCATGTTACACGATCATCTAATTAGTATCCTTAGTCTTTACTATCACTAGCTTGGTGGAAATAAGATGGAGGTGAGTTTAGATAAGAATTCAATATTTTTAAATTGAAAGAGCTCTAAAATATTTTTTTAAGGATAAATTTTATGAAACTCACATTTTGAATTTTTAGAATTTTAATTTAAATTTTTTAATAATATACTGTAAATTATAACTTAAATGATTACTTCTATAAAAAAATTAGGGACAAGCTCAACCAATTTGATTTTAAATAATCTAGCTGACATAAAGCTCATTATTTTGTTTATTTATGCGTTTATTATGTAATTTATGCCTTTTATAAGTTATAACGGTATATAAATGCTCTCAACTGCCACGTATAACAAGCGCGACAACCCGGTGAATTTTGAGAAATAATTTGCTTAAATCTCTCACAAGACTTTATCCCTTCTCAAGCTTAAATTTATGATGCACATAATACTTATATGTATACGTATACTTCTTGCTATTTGATAATTCAATATATATAGTCGAATTCAATTTTAATCCTATATCTTTCAGTTGTTGGCAAGTTTAGTTCTTTTTATTTAGAATGTTGACATAACACTACATTCGTAACGCCATGTCGACATCTTGTCATCAATAAAAGACCAAAATTGAAATTTAACAACGTACATTATCAAAATAAAAAAAAAAACATTCATAGAACGTTCTTGTTATCATCTCCGATCCTAATCCTTCAAGTTAAGAATTTATACACAGATGAATAAGAGATTTCGGTTCATTTTAAGGGATGTATATGTATATACATAAATATATACGTAAAATTATATATTTAGAAAAATGTAATGGAAGGGAATAGAGTGATGAATGAAAGCATAAAGTTTAAGATTCTATACCCTGAAATAGAATTCAGGTTTTTCCAATGTACAGTGGTTAAAATATTGAGTGTGAAAAAAATATAAACTAAAATTCTACTACTAAAATACGTCGTCAAATTGACTTGGAACATGTAATATATGCTATGCGAATTATTTATGTTTTTTTTTTTCAAAAGATTATATTCGATTGTACAATTTTAATTTATTAAGAGTCAAATTGAATGCATTTTCGCCTTTGTGACCAAATAATAATTCACTCTCTGGCCTAAGGGTTAGGTTCGCCAATTATAAAACCAGCACGACAAATTGGTCTCAAACGGTAATTTACATTTAATGGTTATATATTCTCTATTTTTTCAACCAAAAAAAAAAAAAAAAAAACTACGTTTATGTTATGATGTGTTTTACTTCGTATAAGTTAATTATCGTATCATTCAATCGATATATGAATAAATATAAAATTAGGAAAAATTGTAAAATTGGTCCTTTAAATAAATAATATTTCAAGTTTAATATTTTAAACAGTTTAATGATAGTGTTAGTATGATGATGTCATTATTTGTGTTATAATTTTGATATTTTTTATTGGAGTATTGAAATGACATCGGATAAAACATTAATTAATACTCGACGCACATCAACAATATTCAATGCATAAGAAAAATAGACTAAAACTAAAATAAATAAATAAAAACAAAGATGACGCTACATCAGCAATATCCAATATATATGAAAAATAGAATAAAACTTTAAAAAACAAAGATAATCTATTAAAACCGATATTTAATGTCAGGATCAAAGATATAATTATTAGTCAAAACGCAACTTTATTTCATTATATTTGTATCAGCGTATAGTGATCTTACTTGTGTATAATGGGTCGGGCTATTCGGGCCATGAGTCCGTGAAGGTTCATCTTTTTATGCTGGTGTTGTCTCATATTCCGTAGAGATGAGTCTTACCATTTCCATAGCCTCGGCCATGTTCTCAGCAAAGTTAGTATTATACTGTTAAGATCTGGTGTCACTTTTTTACGACCTATCTAGCAAAGCAGATCAAACAGCGCAACGTCAGCAGCTTAACGCACGAGAACTTCTCAAGAGATCACTCATCTTAATATTACTGTAATTCATGCACGCTTAACCCAACATTCTCTCGCCCCAAGAAATATAGAAATATGCTTTTTGGGAGACTTGAACTCATGATTTCGTTTTGGGCAAAAACTTGTGTGAGATGGTCTCACGAGTCATATTTTATGAGACAAATCTTTTATTTGGGTCATCCATGAAAAAATATTACTTTTTATGTTAAGATTATTACTTTTTATTATGAATAGGGTTGACCCGTCTCACAGATAGAGATTCATGAGACCATCTAACAAGAGACCTACTCTTTGTTTTGATACCAAGGCAAAAACTTTTTGTGAGACGGTCTCAGGTCGTATTTTGTGATACATATCTCTTATTTGTGTCATCAATGAAAAATTATTACTTTTTATACTAAGATTATTGTTTTTTATTGTGAATATCGGTATAGTTGACCCGTCTCACATATAAAAATTCGTGAGACTGTCTCACAATAGACCTGCTCTTGCTAAGATCAAACATTTACCATTATGTCAAAAGCTATATTAATTTATAGGATAAAAAACGCAATGAAATCAATTTATAGAGAAAAATGTATTTATTTTATTATTATTATTATTATTATTATTAAAATGAATTTGTTTTTAAAATATATTTAAAATTACCCGTTAATTGAAATTTTTTTATTGGCTTGTTTTGAAAATTGGATAATTGTCTTATTTAATTTTTTGGATATTCTAGTAATTTTATTTTAGAAGATTGAGATAATATTTTATTGTGTTTTATTTGAATATTTTCTTTCTCATATTATGAGATTTGATATTGATTGTTTCGATTGACATATCCCATATTTAAGAAGAATTGATGAATGTGTAATGGAAAAGTGGTTAAGTTTGTGCTAATATTTTAAAATTTTGCATGTTGATAATGATGACTTATTGAAGAGATTTTATAGAAAATACAGGACATGAATAGTCTATATATTATGCTGAGAAAAAAAAGTAAACATGAACATTTTGTGTCGCAATAAACAGTGAAATTTTTTGCTTTTGAGAGTTTTAATTGTTAATATCACATGCATATTCAAAGCTTCGTGAAATCATTTCTTGGAAGAAGCTCATATCGTTTTCGAGAGAAAACAATCCATAGTGTCAAATGAATATCGAGTGAAATTGGAGTCAAAATTGAATAGTATTCGTCAAGTAAAATCTATTGAACTTATTTATTATAAAGACGTCATAAAAAAAATTAAAGTAATTTAATATTGTTTAAGTTTTTGTATGATTATAATATTTGAGATTTATTAAATTTATTTTACCTGGACGTGATCTATAAACGTAGATTTTATTTGGATTGAACTAAGTTAAAAATGACAAAGTTATTGTGTTTTTTATTTTATTATTTATTTACTTGATAAACAATAAAGAAGTACGAAAACACAATTTCATCACCAAGTATTAAAATAAAATTGAACTTTAATAAAATACACATGGAGAATGGTTGAAGAAAATAGTAAAAATAGGCGCATTAATTGGGGGTGGGGGGATAATTACGGGGCTCCTACCCTTTGGGCAACTTTACCAGTACCAGTAGCCCCCCAACCTCCATAAGTATCCCTTCATCTCCCTCCCCCACTCCTCACTCCAACCACAGATTCACCAATCCAAATGGCTGCTGGATTCAAGCTGCTACTCTGTATTTCCAGTACCCTCTGTTTTTTTGCATCTGTTCAGGCCAGAATCCCGGCGTCTACGCCGCCGGCCCTTGGCAATCTGCCCATGCAACGTTCTACGGCGGCAGTGACGCCTCCGGCACAATGGGTACCTCTCCTTCACATTAAATGGTTCAATTACCTCTAGCTTGTGCCTTTTTTTAATAATGTGTTGGTTGTTTAGGTGGTGCTTGTGGGTACGGAAATTGTACAGCCAAGGGTACGGCGTGAACACGGCGGCACTAAGCACCGCGCTGTTCAACAATGGGCTGAGTTGCGGGGCGTGTTTCGAGATAAAATGCGACGCAGCCCAGGCCCCAAGGTGGTGCAACCCCGGGAACCCGTCCATTTTCCGTGACAGCCACCAATTCTCTGCCCGCCGAACTTCGCGCTGCCCAATGATAATGGCGGATGGTGCAATCCTCCTAGGACACATTTCGATCTCGCCATGCCCATGTTCCTCAAAATCGCGCAGTACCGCGCCGGAATCGTTCCCGTCCACTTCCACCGGTAACAAATAGTATCTCATGTTTATATATGCTGAAGACTGGAGTTGCTAAAGATCGCTAATGGAATTTTTTTGTTTAAAAATGTGTGTTTATCATTGAACTTCTCTACCATGACATAACATTTTTCTATTATGAGCTCTTATAATCCTCAAAAAAAAATTCCAAAATTAGTTTTTTCTCAAATTCAAAATGTTATTTTAATTATTCAGATTAAACTAGAAAACAGGGGAATAAATATTTAATATTTCAGTATAAGAATAATGACTTTCTTTCAAAAAATCGTAGTTATAAATTATTTTATATACCAAATGTACTTAGCTATCAATTTTCAGCACCCATATGAAAATTTTTAACTACTTCATATAAAATTAGATCAGTAAAATATGTGAAATAATGCCAAAAGAACATAATAACAAAATCAGCTCTCTCTCTATATATTTTTGCTTAAATATGCATGATATCATATACTCGTCCTTATTTTTTATGTTGTTCGACAAGTAAATATCGAATATGTGTATAAAATAGATCAGGATTTCATTCCGAAATCATGACAGATTAAGCTAATTTGGTGACTGTTCTTGAATCACAGGGTGCCTTGCAGAAAGCAAGGAGGGATCAGATTCACGATCAACGGCTTCCGTTTCTTCAACCTGGGTTCTGGTGACCAACGTCGCCGCGCCGGAGACATCGTCCGCGGTCAGCGTCAAAGGCACCGGACCCAGTGGATGGACATGAGCCGCAACTGGGGCCAGAATTGGCAGTCGAACTCCAACCTCGTGGGCCAGGCCTTATCTTTCCGAGTCACGGCCAGCGACCGCCGCACGTCGACCTCCATGAACTTGGCTCCGGCCAATTGGCAGTTCGGGCAGACTTTCATGGCCAAAACTTCAGGGTCTGAGGTTACTCTGATAAATTTTACGGGAAAACTTCAAGTCGTTGATGATCTAAAGACTAAAGTAGCTCAAGAAATTGTTACAGAATTAGAAAAACAAAACCTGTGTTTTTTTTTTGGTTTTCATCTATTTTCTGGTTAAAAACCTCGACACTGGTGGGAGCTGAGAAGATGTAGCCCACGCGCGGTCTAATTATATTGTGAAATGTCACATTATAGTATACATATCCAAACTTCTGTCAAACCATCTTTACTTTAATCATTATTTTTTATTTTAACTTTTTAAAATCTAGATTTTGTTATTAGTTTATATATTTAAATAATCATAAGAGCACCCGCATTGATGAGTGTTATAACACCCATTACTTCATAAAAAATCGTAAGGTTCACATGTCACATACACATTATATTAACACATTTATTCTCCTACATTCATTTTAACATTCACAATCATTATTTGTAGGTCTTGCTGTCCACTCATTTATTTTATTCTTACTTTAAATTATAATGACATAGTTTGTGGAAATCCGTCGCAAATAGCGAAGGTTTTTTCCAATTTTATTAAAAAAAAATCGGACAAAGGGGCGTTCATAAAATATAAAATATAATTAAAATAATTCAAAACACGTGAGACCCGCGTGTCAGCAAATCAGCGACGGTTTCTAAAAAGCCGTCGCTCATGACGACGGTTTTATTGTCCAATTTTTTTTTAAAAATAAACTGACACACCAAAATTTGAGTTTTTAATGGAGCAAAACTCAAAATGAAACATTTTTTATGGTACAAATTAGTAGAACAAAAGGTTTATTTTCTCATTAAATTTTATAAACAGGAATTACATGTTTGTTTCGTGAAGCTGAAAAATTAAAGTTATAATTTTTTTAAAGTGATTGAAATGTGAATTTTAGTTCGTTGCTTTTATATATATATTAGAAAAATAACAACATTTTGTATTTGGAAAAATAAAGTGCCTATTTATTTAGTTTGACCGCTTTATTATCATATCAATTATATATTAATTCCAATAATCGCATCAACTCAGAATTAAACATTGATTTTACTTTGATATGATTATAAAATCAATTATTTATCTTATCCAAAACATTTAACTGATGATAATGATATAATGTAGCTCAAATAATTTAAACTGCACCGTGACCCAAATAATATCGTTGGGTCGCTCTTATGATTTGGAATTATGACTCCCGATAAATAATTTTGGTAAATATAAATCCCAGATACAAAAGTCCATACAATAATAATAACAATAATAAAAAAGAAGATTAATAATGTCTACTGATGGTGAATAAATTAAAAAGGAAAAGTGGTCAAATTCTTCATAATACGAATAGAAAAAAATTAGTTTATGATGTAAAAAATATATACGAGCTAATTGTAGAAGCAAAAATATGGAGATTTTCTATTTTCAGTTATTTTGACTGTTTATTTTTTCAGTAAAATAAAAATATTTCAAAAAAAATCATAAACATCTATGCTAGCTATTAATTAAGAGAGACCCTAATAATACTTAACTAAATTAAGTGAAGTCTATTACTTCCAAAATTAATCATCACATTTGGTTATAATGTATAATTTTTCTTCAATTAACTTTTTTTTTTTAAATGATGGTGTTTTATTTATTAAATTATAAATTTTTATTTTATTCATATTATAAAACGTTGTTAAATTTCATATTTTTAATATATATAAAAAAATTCATTATCTAAATCTAATGTTATATCATATCATGACTAAACTTGAGAAAAAAAATATGTGCAATACATAATATTCATGTATATATTACTCGCACAACGTCGGTGCACCACCGACTTGGTTATGCATGATTAAAGTCACGAGTGCATCCATTCACCACTTTAAATTTGTGAAAATCCTCCCAACCTTTTGCATCACAAGAATGGTAAAAACAATCCCACAGTTTTGTGCTTGATTCCGTTTTCCATTTTGGGCAATAGAGAGATCTCCCACGCCGGATGTCCCAAGAATCTTAACCCATTTCCCAATACCATAAATAAAATCCCAACAGATTCTGGCATGATCCATAGCTTCTCAAAAGACGATACGGCAGATTGCATGGAAACTGAAAAGTTTAATTTGGGGTCACAATATCTGATTCCTGTGTCTCCATGGTGTCACTATTAATCGAGATTCATTGCCACGCCATGTGATCATTTCTAAATAATTCCAATTCACTCGAGAAATTA